>NC_133665.1:93107596-93413737 GCF_037893015.1 Macrotis lagotis
TCTCTTAGTAGCAGGACTTTATTGAATGTGTCACCATATGTGGCTAGCTAATGTATTTTGACTATGACACTACCTCTTTTTCTAGTGACAAATTTTAGAAATAGAAATAACATAAAGGCATATAATGCATTTTTCTGAATTGAGGTGATTATATCCATTTGTTTGATTTGAGGATTTTTATGAAAATATATCTGTTGTGCAATAATTAGTATTAAAAAGTAATGAGGATTCAATTTTCTGGATGATCTATAACTACTAACTATTCAACAATATACCTTGAGCACTTAATGATAATATTTAATGCTTGTTTAATCAGTGCAATGACCAAGAAAGAACAGGAAGGAGTAAGCTTTTGTCTGTAGACTGATGGTTTAATGTTACATTTGATGGCACTGACAAATCAATCTTCCTGTAGTTGTAGTTTCTACTGCCTTTCAGTGTTTAATGTCTTCAAAAAGTGATCTTTTCATCAGGCAGTCTGTCTAAACTACATTCAATCTGGTTTATGTCCCCACCACTCTTCTGAAATAGCTTTTAGTATTCCCCTATCACTTCTTTCTGTCAACTCAAATAGTTTTTTTCTTAGATCCCATTTTCCTTGACCTCTCATGTCAGTTATCTCTGCTGACCATCTTCTCTTCTTTAATAGCCCTGGTATTTGGAATTGTATGATTTTACATTATCCCAGTTTTCTCTTATATTTATCCTCAAACATTCCTTTTATATTCTTTCATTCACCCCTCTTTTTTTCTTTCTCTTCTTAATTATGCAATTTTGAAAGTATCATCTTCTACTTCTATTCTCCTTTCCCCTTATATATTAAACATCCACCAAAAAGAACAATTCTAGATTAAGGTAATCATTAAATGTTTTTCATCAAACCTGGTTGGACCTACAATTCCCCACTATCCTTGCTCAGTGTGCATTGTCTGACTGAGATGGAAAGACTAGTTAGATATTGAGTTTTTATTTCCTTTTTAGGTTAATAAGAGTAGCTTATGGCAATGAATTAGTCATCATTATGTAGCATTCTCTTCCATTGTCTACTTATTTTCTTATGAGAATTGTTGAATGTCTTAACTCCTTCCTAATTATTATGTATAAATCCTCAATAGTGAGTTATCTGTCTCATTTTGAATGGGTATGGTCTTTGGTCTGGTGAAGATCAAGAATTTCTCTGGTTCTTATGCTCTAGCTTTGGAATACTAGGAATGAAAAATTCTCCAAGGGAGAGGGCAGGAACTCTGAATAATTTATTTCCCAAATTAGATAATCAACTGCTTAACTCACTGATTCTTACTTGAACTATGATACCTAGACTCTATTTTCCAACTGGAGATTTGCATTAGAATGCATCTTTGTCATCTTAATTCAGCATATATAAAAGAAAATGATTTCCACCTATTAAAATCCTCCTATTCATTTTTCTGGAGGATTAACACCTCTGATATGAGGAGTTGCCTATCCCTTTTCAGGACTGGTTATCCATTTTAGTGTCTACTTTTCACCAAACTTTCACTTGACAATTATCTCTTAAATTGTGTTTCTGCCTTTTTTTTTCTATTCTACATATCATTATCAAACTGATCTTAAAATACTATAGGATGAAATTTAGTGGTAAAGTCACTTCCAAATACACTATGAGTCTCTAAGTTTAGCTTAAAATGTTATTGGATTCTTGCTAACAAAAGTATACATTTGGCCATTGATGAGGTTATACACCACTGAATCTTCCAGATATGTTTAATGATATAAATCCATAAGTGATACCTCAATTGTTTTGTTCTTGTTAAGCTATTTTTTAAACTCAGGTATAATATTTTCCACTAATATTTTTAAAATTTTATTTTATTTCATTTGTCTTAATATTCTGCTTTTCTTTCAACATCTAGTCACCTCTTCCAAAATTCTAATTTCTTCATCTAACTTCCCTCCTACAGTTTTTCTTTGTCCTCTACACATCTTATAAATATGGTATCATAAAAGCACAGGGGGAAACTTAAACAAAGTAGAATAAACCTACATTCCTTGAACCCTTCAATGTAAAATTGTATCCGAGTTGCTAACATCTAGTTAAATTAGATCTATGGCTTTCCCCTAAGATTTTAGTAACCCTTTCAAAGAAGAACTAAGGTTTTGTAATAATACTTTGTAATAATACTTGTAATAATACTTTGGCCAAACTTGTGGCATCAAACATCCATCATGAGTTCAAAGATAATTTCTAATCAAATAGACAGAGATGCAGAAATCCCACATTTAGCCAGAATGCAGAGAAGTGAGGAATTTGGGAAGAGGGACCATGGAAGTTCACTTGACAGGGTTAAATTTGAAGTTTCAAATAGTTTACAAGTGATCAAATTTAGTATCAGATTTGTGGTTCATTATCTGGTTTAGGGCAACATTTTTTATAAAAAAGAATTTTTGAAGTACAAATGGGTCAGATAGCAGGTGGTAAAATATCAGAAGTAATTGGAATAGGAAGGCAAGCTTGTATAGGGTAAGCAAGGAGATTAATTCTGTTCTGGAACCCTGAGGACTTTTAATTTTTGTCATTATGCATGGGATTGTATTAACAGCACCCTTTACGTGATAAGGGAGATAGCTATGGGATTTTATAGAAATAAGATTTAAAATTTTTAGCAATGAATATTCCTTGGTTTATATGATGTTACAGAATTTGACATTGGGGATTTTCCCTTATGATCCCTTTGATACTATTAAAAACAAGTTTTCAAAAAATATAATACTGAAAAGAGATAAAAGAACATTGTTGGAAATAGTCAGTCATTTAAATATGAAATATGTTAAAATACAAACATGAATATATATAAAGCACATCAGAGTAGTCCATAGTTTATGTAATGATGGTGCAGGGAATTATAGACATAGGAGATGTTGCAATTAGAAATAAACTTTGTGGAAGGAAAAATATTATCTGTGCTTATCTGGGGAGCTCTGTGTTCAAAGTGACTCCATTGTTAAAACATGAATTCATCAAGTTGTCCTTAGCTCATCCTCCTTCCTCCAGCTTCTGCTCCCCTTCCTCTAACTTCTGGTTATCCAGTTTACCTGACCTTGGCTATTGATGGGTCAAGGTTGAGTTGGCTTGAGAGAAAATGACATATTGGACTTAGGGATTACGCACCTTGGGACTGGAGCAGTATGCAGCTTGCTCAGAATACCTGAGCCAGGTGCTAGACTACTCTCTGTGGGTACACATATTCTAACAGCCATGACACAAATCATCTCCAAGTAAACTGCCACCTGGACAATTTCAGGAGCTGGCAAGCCACCCTTAGAGATAAAGGTGTGCCTCAGTCCTTGGAAGCTGGAGTCCTTGGGAGCTGAACATTCCGCCCCACCGACCAAGGGCACTAGACACAGCTGTGCCTTATCACCTCCTCCCTAATGTACCCCACATCCTGTAATGCAAGATGCTGCACGTACACCCTGCTTGTATCCTCCAATTACCTCATTATTCTTTGTTCTACCCCGGAAGACCTAACAGTATATATGTAATAGCTAAGCAGTAATAAAATTGAGCTGGAGGCATAAGGCAGTAGTGGCTTGACTCCTTATTCTCAGCTCCCCTCCGGGGGGAGGGAGGTCACCACTGTGGGCCCCAAGGAAGCAAGCCACAACTCTCCAAATGCCACCTTGTCCAAGCCACTACAGAAATACATTTAAGTCATCCAGAAGAGAAGCAATGCCCCCTTTTTTCCCTCTCTTTCTTCTTCACCTCACCTTCCCTTTGCAATGTGGCCAGACTAAGTTAACCCTTATGACTGTCTGTCTTCTCTCTATCTTTCTCTATCCCCCCCCCCCCACTCTCCTCACTTTCTCCTCTTCTCTCCTTCTCTCAGTCTCTCCCTCTCTCCCCTACAGACCTTGCTTAGTCTATCCTCAAAGTGCTTTCTGAACCTTCAGGAGGAGAAAAGGTTTTAATCTTTACACTTTTTTGGCCTGTATAGTAATTCTTAAGCAACTTTAAAATCCCAGGACTTTGTATGTATGTGTGTGTGTTGTGTGTGTGTGTGTGTGTGTGTGTGTGTGTGTGTGTGTGTGTGTGAATTATTTCACCATTTCAAAGTCCTCTCAATCTTCAATGGGTGACAGAAACCATGGTATTGGACCATGAAGGCTCTGCAGTGTGAGCATTAAAATCCATGAATGTGTACATTTTTCCTCATTTTATACAACTTATTCCTAGCATTTGTGTTATTATATGTATATTTAAGAATAGATAGAAAGAGGAGTTAAATTGATGCTCTGTTTTGACATTCATGTTTCTAACTTAAAGTTTCATTGGGAATATTAATTACACAGGAAACAAAAGGGTCAATTGTTAGAATTCCACTAGTTGAAAATTCTACTTTTAGATAGTGCTTAGATTTTAAAAATTCTTTTATATTCTCTTAATACAATCATAGCTAGGTGGAGATATGAGTATATGTGTTATATGTGGAAAAAATACTGTGAAAACAAGAGTTTTGTTACAAATTTGAAGTAAGAATATCCTTGGAAAGGAAAAACATTTTTTTTTCAAATTCAAGGTACATTCTAGAGAAAAATTTGGTACTATGCCCAAAGGACTATAAAACTGTATATACTTTTTGACCTAATAATATTATTACTATATTTGAATTCCAAAGAAATCAAAGAATAGGTAAAGGACCTACTGTAAAACAGCCAATTTTCCTCCACTCTGGCAAAGAATTGGAAATTGAGTTAATGTCCATCAATTGGGAAATAACTAAACTATAGTATACAATTGTGTTGAAATATTTTATGCTATAAGAAATAATTACCTGTATGGTTTCATAAAACAACTGAGAAGATTTATATGAACTCATGCAACATGAAGTAAGTAGAAACAGGAACCCTACATGTATGGCTGTAAATAGTAACAGCTGTCTTGTAGCAATATTAAATTAGATAAGAAAAACTTGCTTAGTCTCATCAAGACAACCCAAGTCATGAAGAAAAATTCTATTCAAGTCTACAAAGAGGACTGTTGAACTCTGAGTGCCGACTAAAGCTCTGAGCGCATGAGACATAAACACCAAATATCTATCTATCCACACATATCTGCATGCATGTTTATATGTAAGTTCTATATATGTCACATATATTTATATTTGAGCATACACACATGTAAATGCATATAAATATGTTCATATATACATATATATTCACATTAAGTATTTTGTCAGTCATATTATATTGCAGTCATTAAAAGACTGGTCTACTTCAAAATGCTATCTAGTCATGCTACTTAATTTTGTATTTTTTTCTTAAATATCTTTATACTTATTCTTGCTTAATTTCATCTTACTTCATTTAGGCCAATGTTCTAGCCAATTAAAGTCATTTTGGTTTGTGAATATTGTCCAGTGCATTGTCTATCCCTCTTAAATTCCTGCTAACTGAAAAATCTATGGTCATATAATCTATACTATGATCCAAGTCATCAATTAAAAAAAATGTGAAACAGAAACCAAGAACAAATGCTATGTCCTAGGGAGAATAGAATGGAGATATTCTACTGAACTTAACATTAAAACATCAATGATTTTTCTTTGATTTTGGTCTTTCAAAGACCATCTCCTTTCATTTCCTTTTATTATAATTTATTAATTTATAATTATTGTTACTACATTTTCTCCTCAAGAGTAATAAAAGATAATTTAACTTTTGTTTTTCACCAAAGATAGGTAAATTTTATCTACATTGTATCCTTTATATATCAGTTGCATAATTCTTCTGAAAAAGGAAAGAAGTTTATTCAAACTTTTGATGAAGTTACCCTTGGTTAATGTAATCAGTGATTTCTATTACAGATATTCACTAACTGCATCTTTAGTGAACCCATATTGGGTTTTCCCAAGAAGCAAGGTAAAGTTCATTGTATTAATGGTCATTTTTTAAAAAGGAAAATATTTGCCTTCATTCACTCCTGAAGTATTTCTTATCTTTATCATTATATGGCAAATGTCACTGATGTTATCTTAACAATATCATCTGCTGATTTACTCCAAATTATTTTACTTGAAAATTTGTCTCCCTTACCTTTTCCTACTTGCTTTTCCTTGCCAACTACTTTCTTACTTTAATTATCTTTTTCATTCTCTCCTCCTTTGTAAGCATGCTTCATCCTAAAATTTCTCTTACATAAATCACTCCACCCATACCACTTTTCAGATGCCTTTTATGTCTTATATTCACCCCTTAGAGTAAAGCTTTCTTATAGGCCAAGACTATCTCTGCTTTTTCTTGCTTTTACATCCTTAGTAATTAACACAGTTCATGGTACAGAAGAAATAAATATCTATTGCCTTGCCTTGCCAAGAGTCTGAACCTGAAAAACGTTATTCTGCTTGTCCTCCAATTTTATCACAAGTACAACACCTCCCAGTCACAATCCTTTTTTTTTCTCTTTTGCTCAATCAATAAACATTGATTAAGTTTTTACTGTGTTAGGCACTCAACTAACTACGGCATAGAAAAAAAAAAGCCAAAAGCCAAAAAAAAGCCAAAACATACTCTCCAGGCACCTTACAATCTAATTAGAGAGACATCATGGAAACAGTTATTTGCAAAGCAATCTATATGAATGATAAATAACAATAAATATCAGAAGGAAGACACTAGAATTAAGAAGTATTAGGAAAGGCTTCCTGTAAAAGGTGTTATTTAGGGGGACCTGAAAGAAAATTAGAGAAGTTAGTACATGGGATTTGAGGAGGGAAATTAGATGAAGGATAATCAGGGAAAATGCTCAGATCTGAGAAATGGAATATCTTAATAATGGAACAGCCAGAAGACAAATATCACTGGTTTAAAGTAGATATTTCAAAGAGGAAGGACTACAAAGATGAGAAATATAGGAAGGACTTAGGTTATAAAGGACTTTGAATGCCAAATAGGGCATTTTGTATTTGATCATGTAGACAATAGGGAACCACTGGAGTTTATTGAGTAGGAGATTGACATGGTTGGACTTGTGTTTTTGGAAAATCATTTTGGTTGCTGAATAAAGCTTTACCAGCAGACTATTGCAATAGTCCACACAGAAGGTGATAAGGCCTGCAAAGGATTGTGTCAGAGGAGAGAAAGGGACATATACACAAGAGATACTGCAGATTTGAAAAAATAGATTCTTCTGACATATTGGATATGGGAAGGAGTTGAAAAAAAACTTCTAGCTTTTAATCTTGTGGAACTGTATGTATAGTGTTGTTTTCTATAATAATATGAAGAAAGATAAGAAGGAAGTAAGAGGGTTTAGGGAGAAAGATAACGAGTTCTGTTTTGGAAACTTTGAGTTTGAGGTGCTTTACTGGAATTTCATTTTTAGATGTTTTGAAAGACAATTGGGAATGTGAGATTAAAGATTAGAAGAGATTAAAACAGGATAGGTAGGTTTGAGAATTCAGCATGGACATGATAGTTAAGTTCATAGGAGTTAATGACTAGTTAGAAGGGAAGAGAAGAGGACCTAAGAGAGAACTTGAAGGGATATTTATAGTTAGAAGGAGTGACCGGGAGTGACTTGGAGGAGAATCTTGCAAAGGAAACTACATCTAATGCTTTCTTCTAAAACCCTCACCCATAGAAATATTGTTTGTCAGTTGTTTTGTGATTGGTTTCTGTACCAAGTCTGATAACTGTTGTTTTACCACAGCTAAACCATTTATTCTCTCTGACCCTTTTTGAACTCATAAAATGAAGATAACGATATCTAAAGAACTTGCCTTGAAGATTTATTGTTAGATTCAATTAAATTATGTTCTTCATCATTCCTAATGTTGCTATATAAATATCATTATTCATCGTTATTGGGAGGAGCAGTAAAATAATTTTTTGTTGCCAATATTTGCTTTTGTTTTACTCCCAAATATTAAATAGCATGATGTGAAATGAGAATAGTTGACATAAAAATTTAAAACTAAATTGGTTATTGATTATTTGATAATATTTGAAAATATTTTATAAATTTCTTTATAGTTATTAATAGACTCATGAGTTTTAAATTTCACTGTGAGCTGAAATGCAGATAATTTGTAATTAAATCCTCAGTAAGTTCATCTTCTACATGTTGATGTTATATAGAGTTTTTCTTTTTTTTTATTGATATTTAATTTTTCAAATATATGTTATGAAAGTTTTTCAACATTCTTCATATGCATATGTATATTTTTATGTTACAAAGCTTCTTTCCACCTTACCTTCCCAATACTCTTTCTCAGCAGTAAACAGTCAGAATAACATTGTTCAGACACATTTGTTTAAAACATGTTTATAGATTAGTCATTTTCAGTATGAGGAATTAGAATTAAGGAAAAGAAATATATAAGAGAAATATTTTGAAGTGAATGCAGTGTTCATAAGATTCTGGAAGGTTTTTTGTTTTGTATTATTTTGTTTTTCTTCCTCTGGATGGGGATAATATAGTCCATAGCCAGTCTAATACAGATTTTTAGCTCTCTGAAATGCTCATAAGAGCTGCTTCCCTCAAGGTTGATTATCTCACAATGTTTTGGTTAAGTTGTGCATTGTTCTCTTGACTTACATGGATCTTTGATCTAACTTTTCATTACTGGAATTTTTCCCCTATCCTTTAAAAGTTTAGTAAATAATATTTCACTTGTCAACTTTTTAAATGTAACTGATAACTAGCTAAAGTTAGTCAATCATTCAATTAGTTACTTATATATGTAAATAGAATAAAAATAAGTAGACATTTCATTTATGTCATAGGACAAAACTAATACTTTTGCATAGTAATAGTAGAAAAAAAAGTTTGTAATTGTAGAGAAGTTTAAGGTAAGAGAAAGCTTCCTAATATTTAGAGATTAAAAAAAAGAAAAATGAAAAATGAAAGGGCTCAGGAAGTAACAGTTTTCTCAATGTGGAGGATATTAATGAAGAGTTGGGTAATTACTTTTAGGAGAAGTAGAAAAGAATATTTTTTTTGGTTATGGATTGTAATATGACTTCTCAAATTATTTTCAGCTGAAATCCTGTGACACAATTAAGTATCTGAGTAAATTTTTTGATTTTTTTAAGGAGAAAATTTAATTTTAAATCTAAATTTAAATCCAAATAGATGTATATGCATGTGTGTGTGTGTATATGTAAGTGTGTGTAGTTATGTGTGTGTATGTGTGTGTGTGTGTGTGTGTGTGTGTGTGTGTGTACATTCATATTTATGATAAATTGAAGGTAATTTCAGAGGGAATGAAATAACATTAGGGGAGAAAGAATAGTCTCCTTGCAGAATGAAGGATTTTAACTGATACTTGAAGGACCAGAGAAACCAGGTGTAAACATACAGAGGAAGAACATTCTATACATGAAGTTCAGCTAATGAAAATGCATGGAGTGAGGAGATGAAAGAATCTTCTTATCCTGAAACAACAAAAAGACTAGTATAATTTTAAAACAATTAAAATGGAAAAAAATAAATTATAAGAAACCTTGAAAAGTAGAATGTGATAAGGTTATGAAGTGCTCTGAAAGTAAGAAATGACTTATGTTGTGAAGTAGTCAAATAGTAGATGATTTATTTAAATGCAAGGGGGGGGGTAGTAACATAATTAGATAGTAAGTTGACTAGGAAGATCACTTTGATAGTTGAGTGGAGGATGAATGAAATTAAAGAAATACTTGAAGCAGAAAGTTTTATGTATAAGCTATTAGTTCAAGTGTGTGATAATGATGGTTTGTAACAGAACAGTGACAGTAACAGATTAGGATGCATATATATATATATATGTATATATATATATACATATATATATATATGAGATATTATGAAGATAAGATTAGACAACAGATTAGATAAAGGAATGGTAAAAGAGAACCTGAGGAGTCAAGGTTGACACCAAGCTTGTGAACCTGGGTGACTAGAATAATAGTAATATCCCCATCCCTTAGTGATGGGTAGTTGAAAATAGAGGAAGATTGGTAGAGGATAGAGTCTCATCCATTTTTACACTATTTTCCCATTTTCAAACCCCCATTCCCTGTCCTCCTCTACCTTTCAGAGAATCACAGAATTTGATTTGGAAGTTTCTTCAGTACCCATCTAGAACAACTAATATATGAAAGAATCACCAAAACAATATACCTGGCAGTGTCTGTTCAGTCCCAGCTTGAAGAATCTACCAATTCTCAAAGAAAACCATTCCATTTTGGGATATTACTATTGTGAAATTGTTTCCCCCTTCCACTTCTTTCACATCATTAGAAAAAAATATTAAATTCATCAACTTAAAATATTAAGTTCAATTTGTTATGTCTCCTGAACACACAACTTGAAATATCAAATCTATAGTTGGAATTGTGAGTCTACAGGTTGAGTGAGGTTGGGACTTTATATGTAGATCTGATATTCACCAGAATGCAGATCATAACTGAATTCATAAGAACTGATGAGAATACTAACAATATAATAAAGAGAAAGAAGAGGGTCTAGAACAAAGACTTGAGGAACCCACAGTTAATGGGAAGACCTGAATGAAGATCCGACAAAGGCGAATAAGAAGGGGCAATCAACTATATCAGCAGAGAGCTACAAACACCTACAAGAAAGTGAAAGGCTTCAGAGAGGTTTAGAAGGATGAGAGATTAGAAGAGACCATAGAAATTGGGAATTAGATAATTGGCAATTTTAGAGAGAGCAAGAGAGTAAATTATATCTTATGTAGCTTTTTCTCCTTTGAAAGATAGTTATCACTATAGGAGCTCCTCTGGACCTACTTTGCCAGCTCACATTCTGACTGTCCACAAAAGAAAGCTAATTTCTTCTTTACAGAACATTCTAAGGTTAAACCTGAGGGTTTGGTTTCTAGTACTATTATTCATGTGATTCTATATAATATATTTCCATTGAGTGACAGTCAGTAGGCTCAATTAGATTTTTAAAAAGATTACTAGGGTTGTACAAGAAAAAAAACTGTTGTTAAAAAAACATTAATTGCAAAACTTTAGGCACACTCCACCACAATTACTAAAGTATTCAGGAAGTGAGAGTTTTAAGCCTACATATAGCAAAAAGGTAATGAAATGTTTGAGAACAAAGGGGAAACAGCTCCTGGCTACTGAAAGTCCTTCCTTGAGTCCATAGGCAACTCAGAATCATTCCTTCTGCCATTGGTGGTCAATGTATCTACAGCTGCTATTATCATGTGTGTCTGTGTCATAGCTTCCTGCTATGTCTCTTCCTGCTCTTAGTTGGTTGTATTATATCCTGCTGGTTTAATCTCTCAAATGATGGATCTCTATATGTGTAAAGGGAAGGAGAAAAAGGAAATATAACAACTACTTCGTCTGCCTCCATCCCTCTTACTATCTGCTAGATCACACCTCAAGGATCTGATTCTTCAAGGCATTCTCAAATTGCTCTAGTACCAGCCTAATTACCTCCACAATGCAATCAGTTAAAATTTCTCCTGATATTTATAGATGGTTAGATAATTTGGTTAATCAGAAAAAAAAATGTTCACTTTCTGATACAAAGAGCAGTTTATATGTCTAAAGAAATCAGTAGATGTAAGCTACTTCTTTCCCCAACACATATAAAACTTAATCAGTAAGACTCTACTCGGTAACTCTATATTTCACTTGTAATCATACTATTTGTAGTAGATTTTCATAATGACCTTTATACCAACAATGTGACTCAATGAGGAAAAGAAAAATGCAAATACAGAATCAACCTGAAATAACTGTTGTTCCTCCCCATTCCCACTTTTAGTTAATGCAACATATAATTTCAACAAATCCAATACTATTGATTGTGTTTCTTAATCAGGAATTCCACAATAGTTTTCACAATGTTTTGAGCATTTTTTTCCAAAATCTATTATAGAAATTGGTTGTAAATTGTGTCCTGCTTGTATGACAAGCTTTCCCACTGAGTTAGTGAGGCATTGCATTTTTTTTAACATTTGTTTGGTGTAAGCTTTGCTTGCCATGTGAAGTTTTACAGCCATTAATTCTAAATTGAAAATAAAAGAAACTGGGATTGAATTCTGATTGCTTACTAAAGATTTCAAAAATTCTAAAGTAGTTTTTTTCTTTTGACTGAGGTTTTATCACAAATTGAAACTCTCTTAAAATGTCATAAATTTCAGGACTCACAAAATAAGATTGTCTAGTGAGGAAATGGCATTGTTATGATCGAGGTAAATTATTGATTATGAATCTCTACAATATTTTGGAGAACAGTGAATAAGGCATGGGGTCTAGTGTCAGCAAGACAATTTCAAATCTGACCTAGACACTTACTAGTTGTGTGACGCAGTTTAACCTTGTTTGCTTCCATTTCTTCATCTGTAAAATAAGTTGGAGAAAGAAACAGCAAAGCATTCCAATACCTTTGCCAAGAAAACCCCAAAAGGGTTTACAAAGATTCAGACAAAACTGAAAAACTGAATAGCAACAACAATTTTAGGGGGGTAATATTTGACATCGTGATTAATTTGCTTTTGAATAGCATGGTCCAATTGAAAAACAAGTGAATGATGGAGGTTTAACAAAAGTGAATGTCTTACCGTGAAAGTATTGAATTTGTTCTTCCAGGTTTGGAAACATCTCTATTTTGATTAATGTCTTCCTAATAGATGTAAGTTTTTTAAAATTAATGCGTTGTCCAGCAGATGTAAAATATCTGACTTATTTGTAGACTCCCAGAGACATGTAAATGTTGTTCCTCTCCAAGAACACCTGATTTTAAAGGGTAATATTTCAAATAGTACTATCTACAGACCTAGTAAATGTTGAAAAGTAATGAAAAGAAATAATCTGGCCTGGAGCCCTGGGCTCTGATAGTTAATCTTTCATTTTAGCTAGACTAGAACTAGTTTCCTGTCATCCCTGGCAATCCAGTTTTAGACAAGAAACATACATTTTCTCTTGCCCTCCCCTACAAATCAGTTCACAGAATTTAAGATTTGGAATTTTCATCATTGCCCACCTTTGATAGCTAATATATGAAAAAATGTGAAGAAAATTTTTATTCTTCTACTCAATTTAATCAGCATTTATTCAGTTCATTGGGATTTGATGGGTATCAGTGATTACATTAATGAATTAAGAGAACAAGATTAAGTTTGAGTTAGTTGTTAGTTAACACTATTAGAATAAGAGTTATGATTAATTCATCTACCATGTACTAATGATTATGTTAATTGTATTTGATTTATTAGCTAGAATGTTTAGGTTTGATTTAATGACTTAATTGTTATGCTAACTCCCCTTGAAATAAGGTACATTTCTCCAAGTGTAGAACTTGAAATAAAATTCACTTGGCTCTCCACCCCTATAAATCACTGTCTACAATTCCCAAATGACCTTTGCTTCTAAAACCATTTTTGGACCCTTGATCTAATACTAGAGTCTTAGAACCTTTGGAAGGCTCTAAATTGCTGATAAGAGGTTCTTAGGATTTTTGGAAGCACCCAGTTGAGATGAACTGTGGCAGTCTCAGACTTTACTGACAGTCTTATAATCCGTGGAAGGTTTATGATCTGTGAAAAATCTGAAGATTCAACTTTTGTGATTAATAGATAGTCCTCTTAGCCAACCACTTCTGGAATTGGCCATTCATGGAATTATAGTACCTCATTTTATTTTTGGTACTCTCACAGTGGCTATAAAAATAATTTTTCCTTCCATGAGGAATGTCTTGGTCCCAATTTCTTAGGGACCTCTGGACTGCCTAAGAGACTGATTGATCCTAAGCTCTGTTTCAGTGACTTTTGTTACAATTTGGAATTCTGTGGCCCAAAGTATCACCAGTATAATATACTTTGTGAGTGGCTGCCCTTTCAGGAAGGGAAAATTCACCTTTCTCAAAACAAGCTGTTCGATTTTGGGATATTACTATTGTGAAAGTTGTTTTCCCCTTCCTCTATTTCCATTTTCCCCAAACACATATGTGTGAACTCAATGTGAACATCAATGTCAACTCTGACTTTCTTCCAACTTCTTTTTATTGTTGGTCTATTCTACTTATTAAGTAAAATATATTTATAAGATAATTTGGCTGCTATCACCTCATCATGAATTAAAAGTTTTTAATTTATATTTTATTTTTAGAAATAGATTTTATGAAAGTTTTTCAATATTTCTTCCATATGCCTATGCATATTCTTGAGTTACAAAATTTTCTTCCACACTCCCTTCCTGCTCCCCTCCCCTCAGCAGTGAACAATAAGGTTAACAATGTACCTACATGTGTTGTGATAAACATGTCTACAGATTAGTCATTTTTGGTAAGAGGAATTAGGATTAAGGGAAAGAGATGCATGAGAGATATTTTTTATAAAGTGTTCATAAGATTCTGAAGTTTTTTTGGTTTATTTTAGTTTTGTTTTTCTTACTCTGGATGGGTATAGCATTATCAATAACTGCTCTAATACAGTTATCCTAGTTCTCTGAACTGCTGAGAGCAGCTGCTTCCATCAAGGTTGATCATCTCACAACGTTGTTGTTAATGTGGACAATGTTCTTTTGATTCTGCTCCATTCATCCAGCATCAGATCCTGTAACTCTTCTTCCAACTTCTACTTCATTCTCTCCATGTGATATCCCTTCAAGTATTTGAATATACTATTATGTCTCCAATGAGTTTCTTCTTTTCCATGTTAAACATGAAGCATGCCCACTTTCTTTAAGCATTTCTCAAAAGCAATGAAATTAAGCTATTTTAACTGCCTACCTCTGGATTCTCAAGCTCAGTGATATCATTATTAAACCATGGTACCTAGAACTGAGGTTGAAGTACAGATGAGATCTTGCAAAAAATATTACTATTGGTTTATCACTACTTCTAGAAGCTTTGTTACTTCTAATCTGAGTCAACATTACCTTAACCATTTTGGATGCCCCTTCGCACTGCGAATCCTCATTAATAGTCCTCTAAAAACCCAAATAATCTTTTTTTAAAAAGTAACTTATATTTAGTTTCTCTTTATGTGTTGCCTTCCCTTTCAAACATTTTAAAGGCAAATACTACTAAATGGTTACTATTTAGATAACATTTTAAGGTTTGGAAAATTCTTTTTAAATATTATTTCATTTTATCCTCACAAACATCAATGCAGGTAGTACTCTTAGTATCACAGTTTTACATGAAAAGATATATAGGGGAAAATAGAGGCCCATATATGTCCATTCATTTCCCAATGTTCACCCAGACATTGTCTGTGTTCTGATTTGATTTTCAATTCAGTACTATCCACTTTGCCACCTATATACCTGTATTTGTCTCTATATAAGTGTTTGTGTCTTCAGTACACAGAAAAGTGTTTGGTTCATAGTGATAGATCATAGATGATAGATAATAGATGTTGATAGATAGACAGATAGATAGATAGATAGATAGATAGATAGATAGATAGATAGATAGACTGACAGACAATAGATGGACAGATGAATGGCTAGATGGACAGATGGATGGATGGATGAATGGATAGAGATAGTCTCTCCCTTTCTCCCTCTCTTCCATTTTCTCTATCTCTCTGGTTCTATCTATCTCTATCTCCCTCTCTCAGGTATTCTACTTTGAGCATAGGATACGTTTTTTTATAAAGAACCAATGATCTGTACTCTAATAATTATGAAAATTGGAAAATATTTGGTGGGCAAAATGTCTCATGCACTTAACCTGAAATTATGGAACTTAAACATCAAAGCAAAAAAAAAAAGATGTGGGTGGTCATTTAGTCTTTTCTGAAAAGTGAAAACTATTAATACAACATGAAAGTTGATGTCAGGATTTATCAGTAATCAGCTATTTCTTTAATGAGAGACTAAAATGTGTTTTGCACTAAATGAGCTGTTATGAACTATGTTTGATTTTTATTACTACTAAATTCTACCTATGTGACCTCAAGCATTCCATTTCCTCATAAGAATCAGTAAAGCATATTGGGAAGAGGATTAGATTTATCATCTGAAGAAATGAATTTTAATCCTAGATCTGCTACTTTAATAAAATATTACTTTTCCAAGTTCTCAATATCTTCATCTTTGAAACAAATACCTGAGATCCCTTATAGTTCTAAATCTATTTACTATGTCTCTTACCTTTCCAGCTTTAACAATTCTGTAATTCCCCTCAGTGATACAGAAGAAATCTGAGACATTTATTTATTACAGATCTTACCATCCAACTGGGTTAGGTGTGTGTGTGGGGGAACAAAAGCAATACATATATAATACAAGATTATGATTAATTGAATTTAAATTAAGAAGAGGGCAATTCAATATGTTTTAAGTATCTTTCAGAATATCATTAACCCGGGGTGGCCAGGTGGCACAGTGGATAAAGCACCAGCCTGGAGTCAGGAGTACTGGGTTCAAATCCAGTCTCAGACACTTAATAATTACATAGCTGTGTGGCCTTGGGCAAGCCACTTAACCCCACTGCCTTGCAAAACCTAAAAAAAAATATCATTAACTCATCCACCTTCATTCAGTGGAATTTTGAACTGTCAGCATTTATTATTACAATTTTGTTGACTATAAATTTAAAAACTATTTCAGGGGCAGCTAGGTGGTGCAGTGGATAAAGCACTGGCCCTGGATTCAGGAGTACCTGGGTTCAAATCCAGTCTCAAACAGTTAATAATTACCTAGCTTTGTGGACTTGAGCAAGCCACTTAATCCCATTTGCCTTGCAAAAACCTAAAAAAATAAATAAATAAAAACGATTTCAATTTAAAACATAAAAAGGTTGGATTTGCATACAATAAATAGGGAACTTGAACCCATAATGAGTTGTTTTCTATTTTCCAGATTTCTCTTTAAAGAATCAATCTTTTAGGCCCTGTAATATTATCATATTCCTATCCCAAGTAGGGTCAACATTTTGAAATTGATTTTGATGCTTCTTTCTCCTCCTCTCCAAATATGGCACATTACTCAAAATATTCAAAAGAGTTTTTATATTCTAATAGCTTTAATTACAGTGCTTATATGTAGAAATGAAAACTGCAAACAATTAAACAAAACAGCCATTACTAATTGTATATTCAATGGGATAAGAGTTTCCATAACACCAAACAAACTAATTCTGAGTTTTTTTCCAAGATAAAATTTAACAGCTCCAGCTTCTTCAATGTTAATCAAAATATAAAAGAAAAAAAGTAATGATAACTTTTCAGTTGGCAAATCTGACTCTTATATTATTGAGGGGCAGGCAGTAAAGGACATTTTGCATATTTACCAATAGGGGTTTTGTTCCAGATCAGTACCAAATATTTCTAGGTTGGAATGATTCTTCAAGCTTTCATGCAAAACTGATTTTCTTTCAAAATCTAGACAGCATAGAGAAATACCTAGTGTTCTTGAATGTGTTTTTAAACAATTTTTTAATTGTTAATTTGATTTTCTTTTTTTCAGATTACTACAATAGTCATGTAAGAAAAGTAAACATAAACTTCCCCTCTCCCAAGAATGAGAAAAATAAAGTGAGAGAATACTTTCAAATTCATCTCCTTCCTATGCCTTGTCTATATATGTTTCTTCTAGCTGCCCTAACAAATGAGGAGGTTTTATGAGTTATCAGTATCATCTTCCTATGCAGGAAGAAAAGCAGTTCAAATCATTAAATTCCTCATAATTTCCCCCTCCTGTCCACCTTCTCTATACCTCATTAAGTCCTGGACTTGAAGATAAAACTTTCTTCTCAGCTCTGGTTGTTTCAACAGGAAAGTTTGAAAAGTCCCCTATTTCATCGAATGTCTAACTTTTCCCTGAAAGTGTATGTTCAGTTTTTCTGGGTAATTGATTCTTTAGTTGTAATCCCAGGACTTTTGTTTTCTAGAATATCATATTTCAAGACCTTAATGTAGAAGCTGCTAAAGCTTATGTTATCCTGACTGTAGCTCCATGAGAGTTGAATTATTTCCTTCTCGCTGCCTTTAATAATTTCTCCTTGACTTGGGAGTTCTAGAATTTGGCTATACTATTTCTTGGAATTTTTATTTTGCGATCTCTATCAGGAAGTGTTCAATAGATTCCCGTAATTTCTATTTTACCCTCTGCTACTAGGCTAGAAGGGCAATTTTCTGGGATTATTTCTTCAAAAATGAAGGTAGGCTGTTTTCCTGATGATGACTTTTAAGTAGCCCAATAATTTTTAAATTGTCTTTCTTGGATTTATTTCTCAGATCAGTTCTTTTTCCAGTGAGATCTGTTGCATTTTGTTCTAGTTTTTCATTCTTTTGATTTTTTTGTTTGTTTCTTTATTTCTCACAAAGTCATCAGCTTCCCTTAGTTCCATTCTCCATTTAAAGGAATTATTTTCGTTCTTTTTTCTTTTTTTTAACTATAGATTTCTTTTATTCATTTTCTCTTAGCTTCTCTCCAATTATTACTTTATTGCAATGTGCTCATAGGTAGAAGTCGTTATTCCCAAACACTCCACTGATGCTCTCCTTTCCTTCAATCTCATTTCCTGCCTTAATTATCCAAGGCTGTGCTATAAGATTGATCAACTATAGCCCCAAAGTAAAAAAAAAAAAGTTGTCACAGATTCTACATACAGGCAAAATAGGTTTACTGGAATGTCTTTAGTCACAGTTGAAAGTAGCAGTATTGAAAACTTTAGTTTCACCATAAATAATGGAAACCATTTCCAAAATCTATTTTTTTTACATGAGAAAAATTATACACTTTGTGATCATTAATTGAATGGTTACCAATCCTTTTTACATAATGTTTCATCTCTTACCTCCCATCCTATCCCTGAACTTGATGCAATAAATCCCTCCCTCTCTAATTTACAGTAGGAAGTTATGTTAAATTGTAAATATTATCATCAACGTTTAACTCTATATACAAATAATGTATTGGCAACTATCTAGTTTCAAATTAGGCTTCTATAACAAGGCAAAGTAGATGTTTCTTTTAAAAATAAATTAATGACAGCATATTTTGGTAAAGGAGAGGTTGCTAATTGGGAATTTGTCAATGCTCCAATTTAAACAGGACACTTGCCTCTTCTTGAGAAAAAACACTTTTCAAAGTCATGTACATTTAGCTTTAAATTATGCAGCAATCTTCTTTTTTTTAAATTGTCCCAGAAATGTTTTATTAGAGATCTCTGGTCACAGAATCAAGTCCGATATTTCAGGACAATAGGAATGATAATCACCAGCAAAAGGATAACAGCAACCAGAGCCATGATGGCCTTCATTTTGCATCCACGCCACCACATTTGTCTTCAAAGCTGTTTCAATCTGTTGCTAAAAGCTGTTGAGTTATCTGATAAGCTGTCTGATTTATCTTGTAGCTCACCCAGTCTCTCTCCTCTTTCAGTCACTTTTGTAATATTCTCTTGCATGACATCAATTACTTCATCCACCTGATTCTGTACATGTCTAATTTTGTCATTCTGGGGTCCAAATTTTGGTCCAGATGGTCCCCTTAGGAAAAAATCCTCTTCTTCATCTGAATCTTCTTCCAAGAGATTTCTCCTTTCACTTTTCACAGAGCCAGTGACATCATCATCATTTAGGTGGCGCTTGAATTTAGGCTGCATTTTTATTACTCAAAAAGTTGCTTTTCTTTTCCCAACTTTAAGAGATAGATATATACCACTCCGCCCTGCTTGCCTCAGTCTCCCCATCTGTGAACCGTCTCTCTGCCCAGCCCAGCCCCGGGGTCACAGCTGGCCTGCCTGGCCCCGGGCACCCCTCGCCCACCCGCTCCCCACTCCGCGGTGCCTCGTGGGGACCCCGTGGCCCGGGCTGGCGGCCTCAGCCCCCCGTCTCCACCCGAGCCCGGCACCGCTGACCCCCGTACCTGGCGTCCGCCGGAGGCTCCGGGGCGCCCCTGGGAGCCGGGCCAGGCCGGGCTGGGCGGAGCTGGCCGGGGGAGAGGGTCTGGGGAGGAAGGGGAGGAAGGGGAGGGGGCTTCAGCCACTCGGTGCCTCGGCCACCCGCCCGGGGGGGACCAGGGAGCATCAGGAATTATTTTCTTCACAGCGTTTTTATATCTCTGTTTCCAACTGGCCAAATATGCTTTTTAAGGCATTCTTCTCCTTGACTTTTTTGGACTGCTTTTTTCATTTATTTAAAGTGGTTTTTAAGATGTTATTATCTTGAGTATTTTTTTGGTGTCTCCACTAAGCTGCTGACTTGGGTTTCCTGATTTTCTTGTATCACTCTCATTTCTGTTCCCAAATTTCCCTCTACTTCCTTATTTTGATTTTCAAAATCTTTTTTGAGTTTTTCCATTTCCTGATCCCAAATCATATTTTTTTTGGAGACTTTGGATGTATAACTTTTGACTTTGTTATCTTCTGAATGTGCATTTTAATCCTCCATAGGACAAAAGTAACTGGGGTCATTTTTGTTTTCTTCTGCCATTTGTTCACGTCCCCAGTCTATTACTTGATTATAAATTTTTGTTAAGGTGGGGCTCTGCTTCCAGGGTTTTTGAGGGTTTTTGCAGCTGTTTTAAGGGACATCCCCCAGGGACCTCAATTCCTTCAAGATCTTATGAGAGGCTCTGACTGTTCTCTTGTCTATGGATAACCACAAGTACTCCCCTCTGCCCTGGAGTTGTGAGGAAGGTCCCTGCATTGCTATGGCAGTAAAACTCCTTTTCATGGGACTGAGACACAGAATGAGAACTAGATTTGAGCATGGGCAAAACAAGAATCCTGCCTCAGGGATAGTAAAGGAACTCTGCAATCATCTTACTGTTTGTGCACTGAGAGCTCTGGAAGCAGCTGTAGGGTGGATCCCTGCCGAGAAGCTCTCCAGGCCTGTTTCCTGCTTCCTGGGGCCAGGTTTGCACTGAGAGTTGAGCAGTAATGGATTCTATGCTCACTCTGTTGTGGCAGAGTTTTCCACTAATATCACAAGTTGTCCTTGATAATCTCTGGAAATTGCTACTACTGCCACAGACCCAGGCACCTGCCACGGACTCAAGCATCTACTTCTTGTTCCTGGATGACATGCTGTGCTACAGGTCCTTTCTAACCCCAGTGTAACAGATTCTTCCCTGGATCTTCCAAGTTGTCTTGCACTGGAAAATTGCTTCACTCAGTCTTCCTGTGGGTTCAGCTACTCTAGAATTTGGTTAGAGTCATTATTTAAAGCTATTAGGAGTGGTCTGGGGAGGCTCCCAGGATTTCCTGCCTTCACTTCACTACCTTTGACAGTATTTTTGAAATATCTCCAAACACGGACTGGGTTTAGTGACTAGTGTGGAGAACTTTCAAACAGAAACACTTGATCAAACATAAAAGTTTTTTTTTTGTTGTCCAAATATGTCAGAAAGGTCTTCCAAGTGTTTATACCCAGTCATCACTATGTTCTTCCTAAGAGTTATTCAAGTGTGGTAGAGAACTAATAAAAATATGACCTGAACTGCAAAGGGGGGGAAAGTCTAGTTATAAATGGTTTATGATGGAAGATCTAATGATCTCAATGTACAGCCTGCTCTGAACCACATTCTCAATGTTTATTTTTGGTCCCCAATAAATAACCAAGTGAGCAAAAATACAAGCTCAATTTCTATGAAATACATGTCCAAAGACATAGGATCTCTATTTTAACCATGCAAAATTGATCATTTACCATTTAAATCTTTTTTTATTATTATTTATAAAAATACAGATTTCCTGTTAAAAATAACCACAGAAATGGATCTCAACTCAGATCTCACAAGTCAATAAGAGTCACATTTGGCTTTACTGCTGCACATTAACCCCCAGTAACCCAAGTGTCAATGTGCTTAAATTCCCTTCCCTGTACTAAATGGTCAGTTGATTTTTTTCTGCATTAATAAAAGCTGAATAATATTGCATTGGAGTTCCAGAAATTTAGATTAAAAAAAATAGTTTTTGCATTAAATAAGAAAATCTGTTTTCAGGCCTATATTTGCCACATTTCCAGCATGGTACAATACATACTGTACAAAGGGTTTGGGAAAAAAGCACTCTTTGGCACTCGATACCACAAAAGACTGCTACCATCTGGGAGTAAAGAAAAAGGCAAATAGGAGAAAATAAGAAGGAGAGAAGAAAGAGGGAGGAGGATCTTTTTTTGTTTCATTTCTGTTTTCAGAGCTGATTTTAGAAAAAAAAATATAGTCCTTCATAGAGCTCATCCCCACTAGTATCACAGGTGGCTGGGATGTACCAGTTTTTGTAACAAAGAGAATGCAGTCCAACTTTATCTGTGATTTCAACTTCATTCATGGCATCGAGAAGACACTATTTGTTAGCCAATATTAATAATAAGGCATGTCTAAGCTCATCCATTACAAATATTATTATCAGTCCTCCTCAGGCTTCATTTACTCATTTTCTCTCACTACTGTCAATCACAAAAATCAGTTTTTGTGTGTTCTGGAAGTAATAGAGCCACAGGGATCAGATCTTGTCTTTTCTACAGGAGCCAGACCAACCATCAGGAACAGTATTTCCATTTTACAAAAAGCCCCTTGAAGAGGTTAGCAATATATTCCCCATATTCCAAGGGAGATGTGTGGAATGTTGACCAAAAACTCCCCTCTCCTGATTCTTGGGCTTCCTGTCTCCTCACCTGAACAGCTTCTACTCCTTTTTTTGGCTCTCCAGGGGTTGGTTTTGCTTCCAAAAGTTGTCATCTTCCAGTCGCAGCCACATCGGTGATAGGAAGAAAAGAGATATTTTAAAGAACTTATTACTTCCTTCTTTGCTGTCACTTCATCATTCCAGACTAAATGGAAAGGACTACACAGGAGTAATGATCATTTAATTTTTTTTTTTTTTGTTTCATAGTTGGTTGTACTAAAAAGCTTATCATCTAGTCATCTTCTTTTCTCTCCATATTAGACTAGGTAGATCCTTGGATCTTAGTGTGACTATAACTGAAACTTCTGCACAAAGGCAAAAGTTGACAGTCTACAACTTATTTATCAGCCTCTGAGTACCCAAAGTGAACTCTATGCCAGGACAAGGAATCAAATCATCTCTGTGTAGAAATTTTGCCCACAGCTTCTAAAAATCTAAATCAAATTGTTCTGTTTGTATCCACATAGGTATTTCCAAGGAGGGAACTGCTTTTCTTCTTCATTGAAATAATTTGTGTTTTTATCAATAGAATTCTTTTAAAAATATTTTATTTATTTGTTTTTTTAGTTCTATGCAATGGTAGTTTTACTCATCATTTTTTTGTCAAGTTTGTGAATTTTGCAATTTTTCTCACTTACTCCCTTCTCTCCCCCTGCCCCCGATAGAAAACAATCTGATATAGACCGTATTTTAATGATGCTTAATATATATATATATCATATAATATGTTATAGATCAATATTGAACATGTTGTGAGAGAAGAATCAAATTTACATTGGAAGAAAATTAAAGAGACAAAATTGACAATACATAAGACAACTTTTAAAATTGGAGAAAATAAACTTTGGTCTTCATTTAAACTCCACATTCCTTCTCTGGATATGGATAGTATTTTCCAACACAAGTCTTTTAAAATTGTCCTTGATTATTTTGCTGCTGAAATGAACAAGTTCATCATAGTTGATCATTACCCCATGTTGTTGTTAATGATTACCTCATGTATAACGTTCTTCTGGTCCTGCTCATTTCACTCAATATAGATTTCTACAAGTCTTTTCAAGTTTTTCTGAAATTACATCCCTCATGATTTCTTATAGAATAATAGTGTTCCATCACATACATGTACCACAATTTTTTGCCATTCCCCAATTGATGAACGTCCCCTCAATTTTCAATTCTTTGTCACTACAAAAATGCTACTGTTTCAATAGGATTTTATAGTTGAGAGCACCACTTAGTTCCTGGATAAATTTCCTTCATGATTCTTTAGTTATTCTTATACTTTCTCTCAACATTGAAATTTATTCTCTCAATATATGTTTTGAATGAAAATTTACCAGTGTTCTCTCCTTTTTTGTATATAATGAACTCTGAAAAACAATTGACACTTTCTCCAAGGTTTCCATCATTTTTCTTCTAGCAATTAGCCAGGGGATGATTTCCTTCTTTTTTTTTAAGTTTTTGCAAGGCAAATTGGGTTAAGTGGTTTGCCCAAGACCACACAGCTAGGTAATTATTAAGTGTCTGAGGCCAAATTTGAACTCACATACTCCTGACTCCAGGGCTGGTGCTGTATCCACTGTGCCACCTAGCTGCCCCAGGGGATGATTTCTAAGAATTCTTCTGACTATTAGTTTTAGATCTTTAAAATTGTATTATGTTTTTGTATAAGATATAAAAAAATGAAAACAAATAACTAAAGAGACATAGCATAAAATTATTCTATGAGTTATATGACTCTTGGGGCAAGGATCTAGAGTGATGAGTTGACTCAAGAATTAAACATTAAGAAATTCAGCTAAAATGCATTTAGAAAATTTCATCAATATTCAGCATTGCTAAAGTTCATCTTTTATTGTGAAAAGTTTTCTGGTGATTATATATAGCAACAAATAATGAACCATGATCATTGTGGAAAATTAAAATTGCAAACAACTCCAACAACAATATTGGATTTAACTAAGACTTATGTTGCCCTTGAAGACTTGATTAAGTAAAAGAAAAATGATATATTTAAGGATGTATTTTATTAGAAGAAGCATACTGAGTTGTGAGACCAGGAAACAACAACTAGATATACTGAATGGTTTATTCATAGCTTTCCAAACTAAAAGGACAAGCAGACCAAAAGAATGTTGGATTTCTCCTCTTGTAAATAATTATCAAAATGGGAACAAAATTATTATAAGAGCAATTTGTTGTTTCATTGTTTCATTCCTAATTCTTCATGTTCTCATTTGGCAGTTTTTTGACAAAGATGCTGGAGTGCTTTGTCATTTTCTTCTCCAGTTTATAGTGCAGATGAGGAAAATACAGCTAGTAAGTGTCTGAGACAGGATCTAAACTCAGATATTTCTGATGTCAAATCCAGTGATCTAACAATTTCTTCACTAAATGCCAAAAGGAATTGTAGTCACTGATAATTTCCATGCAGCATTAATGGAGAAAGTACCCACATAAATCTTATCATGGATCTTTTAAAGTGTGAAGATTCTAAAGGAAAAGATGAGGAGTGGAGCCAGGATGGTTGGGTAAAGGGAGGACTCTCTCAAACTCTCCCGCAACCTACTCTAAATACTTTTAAATAATGACACCACAGAGATTCTAAAGTGATAGAATCCCCCAAAGACTTAGTGAAACAATTTCCTAGATCAAGGCAACTTAGCAAATCTGGGGGAAGGGTCTGCTGCACTTGGGTAAGAGAGAAGCACACTGAACCAGAGCAAACTAGCCCTAGCCATACAGGATCAGGAAGCAGGGCTACTGGGTCAGTGTCAGTAGTGGTTGTTTCCTGAACTCTCAGCCCAGAGATTGTCAAGGACAACTTAAAAGGTTAGCTGGAAAAGTCTGCCTTACAGGGTGAGGCTGGATCCCAGTTGTATAGAAACCTCAGTAGCACATATCTGACCCCAACAAACCAGGAGTAGATCTCTGCAACCACTGAAAGAATAGAGGTGGCTGTTCTTGGGGGGGATCAAAAGAATATTATAAAAGTCTCTTACTAACACTGAAGCAAGACTGTTGCTTTGCCCATATTCAGATAAGGGATGAAGTCAGAGGTTCCAGTTCCAGGAGGGAACCTCCTCATCCATTCAGGGCACAAAGGAAATTTTTGCTCACCCACAGAGTAAGGGGCCAGGAGAGTAATCAAAATCTCTCCTCATATTATAAGACTTTGCAAAAACTGAAAATTTGCAAAAAAGCTTGGGACAGTGTTCCCTCCACCTTGGAAGAAGAGCCCAAATTACCAAAGAGTTAAGTCATATTCAGGGGAATTAAGCAAACAACACAAAAAAAGAAACAAAATCTGACCATGATTTCTATGCTCATAAGGAAGACCAAAATACACATTCAGAAGAGGATAATAAAGCCAAAGTTTTGACATTCAAAGCCTTCAAGAAAAATATCAAATAGGCTCAGGCCACGGAAGAGCTCACAAAAGCTTTTGAAAATCAAGTAAGGGAGTTAGAGGAAAAATTGGGAAGAGAAATGGGAGTGATGTAGGGAAATCACAAAAAACAAGTCATCAGTTAGATTAAAGAGATTACCAAAATTACTAAAGAAAATAACTTTTCAAAAATAATATTAAGCCATATGGAAAAAGGTCCAAAATTCCAATGAGGAAAAGACTTAAAAAGCAGAATTATCCAAAAGGAAAAGGAAATACAAAAGCTCAGTGAAGAAAATAATTCCTTAAACTATAGGAGCAGGGGGCAGCCAGGTGGCACAGAGGATAACTCACTGGCCCTGAAGTCAGGAGTTCAAATCTGAGCTCAGATACTTAATAATTGCCTAATTGTATGACCTTGGGCAAGTCACTTAACACCACTGCCTTAAATAAATTTTAAAAAATAAAATGTATGGAGCAAAGGGAAGTTGATAACTTTGTGAGAAATCAAGAAACAATAATACAACATTAAAAGAATGAAAACCTATAACACTATATGAAATATATCATTAAAAAACCTGACCTGGAAAACAGATCCAGGAGAGATCAGTTAAAAATTATTGGATTACCTAAAAGTAAGAATCCAAAAAAATAAAAGAGTCAAGACTTCAGTGTTCATGGAAATTATCAAGGAAAACTGCCCTAATATTCTAGAAGCAAAGTCTGAAATAGAACTTGAAAGAAATTACCAATTACTTTCTGAAAGAAATACAAGATTTAGCAGCTTCTACATTAAGGGATGATATGACTTGGAATATGATATTCCAAAAGGAAAGAGATCTTGGATTACAATCAAGAATCAACTACCCAGCAAAACAGAACATTCTCTATCAGGGGAAATGCTCAACATCCGAAGAAATAGGGGACTTTCCAATTTCCTCATAAAATGACTAGAGCTGGATAGAAAATTTGATCTTCAAATATGAAACATTATTGAGACATAAATGGGTAAACTAGAAAAACAAACTAAAAGGGACTAAAGATGTTGAACTGCACATATTCCTGCATTGGAAGATGATACTGATAACTCATATGACCCTTCTCATTTATTAGATCAGTTAGAAGGAACAGTTATAGACAAAGAACAGGTGGGAATTGAACTTGAAAGTATACTATATTAAAAAATGGAATTAAGGGATGAGAAAGGAATGTCCTGTGAGAAATGGAAAAGAGGAGTTAGAATAGAGTAAGTTATTACACATAAAAAAGACAAGAATGGGAGTCTAGGTTGCACAGTGGATAGAGCACAGGCCCTGGAGTCAGGAGTACCTGAGTTCAAATATAGCCTTAGACACTTAAAAATCACCTAGCTGTGTGACCTTGGGCAAGTAATTTAACCGCAATGTCTTGCAACCCTCCCCAAAACAGACAAGAAAAATCTTTTGCAGTGGAGTGGTAAGAGGTAGGATGTGAGAAGGCAATGTTATTCTTATCGTAACTGACTCAGAGAAGGAAAAACATACACTCAATTGGATATATAAATCTATCTTACCAAAGAGAAAAGTAGGAGGTGAAAAAGATGGGAAAAGGGGGGAAGGGAGGTGATAGAAGTGAGTGAGTAGCCAAATGCAAAACACATTTGAGGAGCAGCAGGGTGAAAGGAGGGGGAGAATAGAATAAATGGGGAGGGGTGGGGAGAATAGGCTGGAGAGAAATACAGTTAACAATAGTAACTATAGGAAAAATATTGAAACAAATTTTTCTGATAAAGACCTAATTTCTCAAACATGCCGAACTGAGACAAATGTATATAAAAATAAGAACCATTCCCCAATTTATAGATGATCAAAAGATAAAAAGTTATCAATGTTATCTATTTAAATCATTTTTAAACATGCCCTAACTCATTATTATTAGGATAATTGTTGATTGGAGCAATTCTGAGTTATGTCTTTATATCTTTTAGATTCACTAATAGGACAGTAAGAGAAAAATGAAAAATACTGGAGGACATATAAGGAAAATAAAACATTATTGTATTGTTGGAGGAGTTGTTAGATGATTCAATAACTCTTTGGGTAATTGGCAATTCAATTCACAAAGGGTTGTAAAATCATGCCTACCCCTGGACCTAGCAGGCACACAACTAGGTCTACATTCCAGAAGAGATGAAAACAGAAGGAAAAGGATCTCTATATAGCTTATTTGCACCAGTTCTTTTCTGGTGGCAAGGAACTGAAGATTTAGAGTATGTCCATTGGTTAGGGAATAACTAACACATTGTTATATATATATTTATGATGAAATACTATTCTGATATAAGCAATGATGAATAGCATGCGCTCATTAAAAAAACTACATGAGGAGATAATGTTGAAGAACAATCAGTTTTGAATGCCTTATTTTTTTTCACATTTTTGCAAGGAAAATGAGGTTAAGTAGTTTGCCCAAGGCCACAGAGGTAGGTAATTATTAAGTGTCTGAGGTCAGATTTGAACTCAGGTACTCCTGAGTCCAGGGCCGGTGCTCTATTCACTGTGCCACCTAGCCACCCCAATGAATGCCTTATTTTTAAACAGCAATGCTTTAACCATAACAACTCTGAAAGACTTAGGATAAAGAATACTATCTATTTCAAAGACAGAGTTGATAATGTATGAATATAGAAAGAAACATACTTATTTTTACTGTATTTTTCTTGTGATTTCTCTTTTCTTCAGATAGGGATTAGGTTTACTTTTATAGCATGACTATTATGTTAATGTTTTTATGACTATGCCTTTCTAGCCTATATCAAAATAACTTGCTTTCTCAATGAGAGGGATTGGAGGGGGAGGAAAGGAGAGAATTTGGAACTCAAGGTTTTACAAATGAATTCCAATACTTGTTTTTGTGTATAAATGAAAATAAATAAAATAAAATAAAATTTAAAAAATACTTTAAAAATGATGAGGAGTGAAAATTGCATAAATGGACTATAATTTAAGTCAAAAAGACTTTGAATTGTTATCTTACAAATGTATTTATATGTATATAGACACACATACCCACATAAAATATATTTTTTGCATATTCACATAAATATATGGATTATCATATTTAAAATTTATGATATCGCTATATGTACATATGTGTATAAGAGCCTCAAAAATTAATGTAATTTTTAATCATCAGAGTTGTGTTACAATGTTTGAAATAACCCAAAGCCAATTCAATTTGCAGGATTCTTTTATTCATTAACACAAAGTGTAATTTTTTTGGAACACAATTGTGTAAAACTTCATTTTGTTAATTTTAAGGGAAAGATTCTGACCAGTTTCTTCAAATCATTTTTTAAATTTTGCCCAAAGGAGACAATTTAATTATGCTTCATTAAAAAAAAAGCTAGGATGCGAACTCATTCTTTGTTAAAAACTGCTGGGAAAACTGAAAGCTATTATATCAGAAATTAGACAGACTCTATAAAATACAAGGTCAAAATGAGTCCAAAGTTTAGAAATATTAGCTAATATTTTAAATCATTTAGGAGAACATAGAGTAGTTTACCTGTCTGATCTATGGAAAGGGGAGTAGTTTATGACCAAAGAAGAGTTAGGGAACATAACAAAATGCAAAATGAATAATTTTGATTACATTAAATTGAAAAGTTTTGCACAAATAAAACAAATGCAATTAAGATAAAAAGGAAGGCAGAAAGTTGAGAAACAATTTTTATAACTGCTATTTCTGACAAAGGACTCAATTCTAAAATGTAAAGAGATATAAGTCAAGGTTATAAGAATGCAATTCATTGCCCAATTGATAAATGATCAAAGAATATGAAAAGACAATTCTTAGGCTGAAGAAATTAAAATTATCTATAATCATATTGAAAAATGTTCTAAATCATTATTGATTAGTGATATATAAATTAAAACAAATCTGAGGTATCACCTTATACCTATCAAATTAACCATAATGATGAATGCTGAAGGGGATTTGGGAAAACTGGAACACTAAGGCATTGTTGGTAGAGTTATAAACAGATACAACTTTTCTGGAGAGCAATTTGGAATCGCATCCAAAGGGCAATTGCAATTAAACTGTACATATCCTTATTTTTTTTTTTTAGGTTTTTTGTTTTTTTGCAAGGCAAATGGGGTTAAGTGGCTTGCCAAAGAGCACACAGCTAGGTAATTATTAAGTGTCTGAGGCCGGATTTGAACTCAGGGACTCCTGACTCCAGGGCCGGTGCTCTATCCACTGAGTAACTAGCCACCTCTGTGCACACCCTTTGATCCAACAATGCCACTACTAGATATGTATCCCAAAGAGATCATGAAAAAGGATAAAAAAAATCCACACATAATAGTAGCTCTTTTCATAATGGCAAAGAATTGGTAGAATTGAGTCCATCAATTTAGGAAGGCTTTAACAAATTGTAATATATGAATGTGATGGAACACTGTTGTTCTATAAGTAATCATGAGGAGGGGTAGATAGGTGGCACAGTGGATAACACACAATGGTGTCTTGGAGTCAGGAGGATCTGAATTCAAATTCAGTCTCAGACACTTAATACCCACTTAGCTTTGTGACCTTGGGCAAGTCACTTAATCCTCTTACCCTGCAAAAAAAGAAAAACAAAAAAAAAAGAAATTATAAGAGATGGGACTTCAGAAGAGCCTGGAAAGACTTACATGAATGAATGCTGAGAGAAATGAGTAGAACCAGAAGAATATTGTACACACTAACAGCAACATTGAGTGGTGATCAATTATAATATACTTGATCATTTCAGCAGCACAATAATCAATGACAATTTTAAAAGACTTGTGATGGAAAATAGCATCCATATACAGAGAAGGAATTGTACTCTTAAAATGCAGACCAAAACTAACTGTTTAATTTTTAAAAGTTGCCTTATGTTATTTTTTTCTCTCAAATGATTTTCTTTCTCAATTTGATTTGATTCATCTTTTACAATATGATTAATATGGATCTATGTTCCTATAGATAGCCTCTATTAGACTGTTTTCTGTAAGGAGGAGAGGAGAAGGAAGGGACAGAAGGAGAAAAATTTGCTTGTTGAAAACCATTTTCATGTAATTGGGAAGCAATTAATATAATATGTTTGTAAAAATACTATGTTTACCACTCTCTTCTTTTTCCCCTCAACTATCAACAAAATTCTTCCTTATGCATTTCCTCTGTAAAAGATGATTTTCTACAATCTTCTCTGTTTTTCCTTTGCTTCACTGTATCTTCCTGAACTCTTAATATCAACAACCACAAAAAATCATACCAACTTAACTGAATCATATCTGTTCCCTTAATCTATGTAGGCATAAACTGCCCTAATAATAATAATGATAATAATAATAATAATAATAATAATAACAATGGAATTAAGAGTAACATGTGTTACTCCCTTATAGGAGGAAGGTAAGTCATAGATTGAACCATGAATCAGGTGCTGGGGAGAACTTAAGAGTTTGGTCAGGCATCAAAGACACCAAGATCATCTGATTCATCCCAGATTATTGGAAGTCACCTTGACTTTCATCTTGCCAATGGACTTTGACTCAGGAGAAGTGATGCTTACTACTTTGTGAAATTCTGCCTCAGTTAAATCATATTCATGGCCAAGACAGACATTATTCCAAAATTTTATTAAACCTTTATCAAATTAAAAAGGGTCAGCACAGCAACATCAATTATTTCTTAAAGTCTCAGGGTATCCTTAACTTCCACTTGTTCAATTCTTTTTTTAAGTAACTATTTTATTTAATGAGTTTTTATATCTTTGTTTTCTTCATTTGACCAATTGTGCTTTGTAAATTCTTTTCATCAGTAAAATTTTGAAATTCTTATTTTTATTTGGTAAATTATTTTTTAAAATAATTTTCTTCAGTATTTTTGAGGAATATTTCTTTATACAAGATAATAATTTTCTTCATTTACCCGTTATTTCATTACCCTATTTTTCCTGTATCAATTTTACTTTATTTAGAAAATTTTTATAATTCTTTCAGCCATTCCTGTTGGACTTGTGTCCAATTCACATTTTTGTTTTGAGGTTCTGATCAGTCACGTCTTCCAAGCTTATCTCTTATTCTTCCCTGTCAGCATAATAGCAGTTTGGGATCAGATTTGGTTTTTTTATTGTTGTTCAATCAATTTTCCACCTTATTTTTTAATTTTGAACTTCATATTTATTTTTATTCCTAATGTGTGTGGGAAGGATGAAATCAATCTCAACCTTCAAGCTATTTCACACTTTTGTTTTCATATCAAATTCTAGGGTATAAGGAATTCTTAGTGTTTTCAAGCTGATATGATTTGGGGAGAGGTAGGCGTAACTGTCTTCTTGTTCTGTACTCTAATCCTTACACCAGAAGGGCCCCTAATCCTCTGAGATTGCAATGAAACTGATATTCAAGGTCCCCTTCTCCCTTTAAACTTGAAATGATATTGTTCTCAGCGTTCTTGGTTGTTTAGGACCAAATGTGATATTGTCCCTCACAGTTTCTATTATCTCTTGACAAAAGAAGGACCCAGAAGTCAAAGGAAGGACCCAGAAGTAAATATAAATAATGGAGTTGCTAAACAACATCTGGTCTGTCCAAATCTAGCATAGGGGTACCCAACAGTCTTTCTATAGCATTGTCAGATCCTTATCATATCTGCTTTGAGAGAATCTGAAGCTGCTATTGCTTCTATCATCACCACCTAGTTCCAACACTTGTGCTTTATCCATGTGTCATTACTTGTGCATCACTTTCATTTATTTCCCTATTTTTCCCCTCTCTTGCTCTTTTCTCTCTCTTTAAGCCCTTTCCTCAACTCCTGAACCTGTTGCTGCCACTGTAACTACACCTCCTGAAACAATATTTGTAAAGGTAAATATATGGTTTACCCTTCCATCCACATTTGGTGTTTAATAGTTGTTTGTCTCTAGACACATCACAAGTTCTATGTTATTTTACATATCATCTAAATACTGGAAATATATATTTTATCTATTCAACATGTTCAGTGTGAGAAAAATAATTTACAAATCTGAAATCTATGCAGAAATGTTCTGTTACTTTAATTAGCATTATTTTCATCCCATATTAAACAAAAGTAAGACAGAAATTGGGGGAAAATCATTATATGGCCTGGTATTGTATATGTAGTTTGGGGAAGCATATAAGATAACAGAAATGACATGTGCCTAATCCTCTTCCAACTGGTTTTGAATTCTTTCATTAGTTATTTATATTTTAAGAGTGTTTTATTCTTTGTAATTTAGAGATTATTTATATTTCAATAGAGTGGCAGCTATTAAAAAGTGACTTTAAATTTTAATGGGCCTATATTTTTTCCAGTCAAGTTCTAGAAATCATTTTGTCTGCAGTGATGCTATAGTTTCTAATTAATTTGTTGAATTTTCAAAGCATTTTTGAGACTCATAATCTTCAGAATTATCATAATATTCCTTCTGCTCCTCTTCCTATTCCTCACTGTAAGCATCATTTTGCTATATTTATATCCCTATAATTCTGAGAGATAGAAATTCAGATGACTCTTAGATCTACCTGCATCTTCATTTTACTAAAGATATCACTTTCTCCCTCTTAGCAGTAGGTTACTTCATAAAGAAAAGGAATTATTTGGAGATACCTTCAGCTCTCTCCTTGATAGAACTTTATTCTCTAGCAACTTTAGATTTTCCTTAAAAAAATTTAGATTTTGAAATAAGACTTGAAAGAGAAAAACAAAGGGTACATTTTTGTCACTCACCAAATATACAAAAATTTAAAATCTATTCCTGTTCTACTTGTGAATTAAGATTTCATTGTCAGTAGAAATTAAAGACCTTTGCTGCAATGAGGATAATGCATCATTAGTTTTCTCAACCCTGCTAAACTCATTATAACTTATAGAAATTTAATAAATAATTAATGATAATATAATGCTTGCCAAAAATATTTGGCAGCAAAAAAATAGTGGCAAAGTTCATTTATTACTCTAGTATCTAATTGTTATCGCATTTTCCTTTGCTAATTTGTTCACTGATTTGCCCAAGCACCTCTAGCCATTAGTATAAATTAGTGTTGCTATGGTAATTGGAAAAGATATTAAATGCATTGAAATAGGTTTAATTCAGTACATATTTATTAAACACATTCTGTGAATTTGGAGAGTATGTTTTTGTTTTGGTATATTAGTGCCTACCTAAGCAACTGGGGCATTTGTTCCTGTAGTGGATGGTCAAGAAAAATGTTTGTTGATAGATCACTTTTTAAATTTTTATTTTTTTAAGGCAATAGGGTTAAATTGATTTGCTCAAAGTCACTCAGCTAGGTAATTATTAAGTTTCTAAGGTTGGATTTAAACTCTGGTCCCTACTCCAAGGCTGGGCTCTATTCACTTATATCACCTAGTTGCCCAGATAGATCACATTTTAATCAATCTATCAATCAGTCAACTAGTATTTATTAATGCTTATAATGAACCAGATATTTAACCAAACTGTGAACTTAGGAAGAAAAACAAAAACTATCCTTGCATTTGGATCTTGACATTCTAATGGAGAAGACAACGAATAATAAAATATATGCAGGCTAGATATATTCATATTTAAAATGCTATTGTGTTCCCAAATGGAGGAGGCCATTCCCTATATTTGAAAAAAATTGCAGATATCCTCTGAGGACAGTTAGTTATGGAGTTAGCATGATAGTGATATACAAAAGAGGCTATTCTTGCCCCTAGGCCCTTTACTTCCTATTAGCCTCTGGGTTTAAGGTCAGAAAACTTAGATATGGAGGATTGGTAAGTTTACCCTATAACTTTCTAGGCAAAACCAGTGAACTTGTCTATCAGGCAAGCCTTTTTCTGAGACAGGGGTTATCTTTTATGAGACAGGGTTTATATTTACTGAGACAGGTGTGTGTCTTCCTTCATTTGGGACAGGCTCTTAAAGATCTCTAAAGAGAGATGGTGGCCTGGCCTGGCCCTCCTCTCATCAGTTCCCAGTCCAGTTGCACATTTCAAAAATATTTGAATATTAATGAGTTATTTTTTTATGAAATCATTTTTGAACCCCAAATTACTTAGACTTACCTTTCTAAGTGGGGATGATAAATCACATTCCATATCTGTTTCATTTTTATACTCTTTAGGACCTTTACAAAATTTCTTCTCACCCTACCCCCAAGCACCAGTACTCTTACCTCTCCCTCTGCCACCCACTGATTAGACTAAAACCAAAAGAAGAGATTTTATTCAAGACTCTTAGGTGGGTTAGGGGAAGCTAGGTGGCACAGTGGATAGAGCACTGGCCCTGGAGTCAGGAGTACTTGAGTTCAAATCTGGCCTCAGACACTTAATAATTACCTAGCTGTGTGGCCTTGGGCAAGCCACTTAACCCCATTGCCATGCAAAAAAAAAGAAAAAGAAAGACAGTAACACAACTTAAAGATTGTCTATAAGAGACAGATCATCCCAGAACAATGATAGGCATAGAAGTCACTGATTCTTCATTACAGTAGACTTGCATTCAAGAGGGCATGAGTTTAAAAATACAGCCTCAGTTTCTAACTACCTGTGTGACTGTGGGCAAGTGACTTCATCTCTGTTTCTCACAGTTTCCTCATCAGCAAGGTAGATTATTATTGATGATGGGAGAATTGCTTGAGTGAAGGGCTTGAAGATTGTAGGGGGTTCATTTATTGGTGAAGAAATCACAAGACTTTCAGACTCAGGAGTGTAAGAAAAGTCTATGAAGTTTAATTCATAAACTACTGCAAAACAAAATTATGTGTTAATACATGGAGTTCTTTAAGGAGACAGCAAGGTAAAGAAAATGAGATTTAAAGGAGAGGATGATGTCAAAGAACAGAAGAAAGAACAACAGCAGCAGCAACAAATATGAGTAAAAGAAGGGAGGTGGGAAGGGGGGGATGAAGAAGGGAAGTACAACTGCGGATTAGCAGCCAGTTTAATCAATCAGATCAACTAAATTCAGCATCATGTAGAACAGTAGACGGACTTCTCAAGAAACTCTTGAGGGAGAGATCAGTTGTAGTTATGGGCAGAACATGGAGGAATCAGAGATACCTGGTAAGGATAAAGGAGTTGTATGATACTAAGTTGTGTTTCTGAGCATGTGTGGACAGTTCAGAGCTTTAATTTAACTTTAACTTTAGGCAGGAATAAGTTTGACTGGGAATCTGGGTTAACTCAAGGTAGTCTCAAGGAATTTATGAAGTTAATGACAACACCAGGAGGATGGGATTGCCTATCAGACCAGTGCAGAGACAATATAAAGAATAGGGCAGGTTAAACTGTTTTAAAAGATTAATTATTTTAATAATGTCTGTTTACTTTTTACACTCCTTGCTTAGTGGGATTTGCTTGTAGGGAAAGTATTGTAACAATACAGGAAAGGAAAAGAATTGTAATATTTGTCTCAATATAGAAAAAGAGGAGAAAATTATAATATCTCTCTCTTTGCAGACTTCCCCGATTCATTAAAGCACTCATATGGCAGTGTTGTGAATCACGTTAGATAATATTTATGAAGTACTTAGGACAAAGCCTGGAACAAAGTAGAAATTTAATAAATGGCAGTTATAGCATCAACAAAAAAGCAAATACCCCCCCCCCAAAAAAAAGCAACCCCTCAAAATTCTAGCCCTAAAGTCTCAATTTAGAGGTATGTTAATAGGTGAGTGTTAGGTACTTCTCTTCTAAGAAAGCAAAGCATAAGATGAGTTCATGCATATGTATTGAAAAATGAATTTACAGCAAGCCACAGAAACTTAAGTGTCAGAGGTGAGATATATGAGCATTCCAGACAGGAAGGATTAGCAAATGCAATGACGCAAAGTTGGAAGATACAGAATGTGGTAAAAATAACAAGTAGGTTGCTGAAGTCATATCACATAGCATATTAAGAAGTTTAAAGAATGGGAAGCCTGTATGGATAGAAGGGGACCACCTAATAAAGAGCTTTGTGGATGTAATAATACCATGTAATTGTAATTTTTGCTGTACCTTCCACTTAGTTGTTGTTTGAACAAAAAGGTTAAAGAAGGCATCCTGGTTGAATTATCAATGGTAAATATACTCATTTATTTTGAGTTTTACAATTTTTTCCCTTATTCTTGCTTCCCTCACCCGCACCCTGGACAGAAGGCAGTCTGTTAGTCTTTACATTATTTCCATGTTATACGTTAAGCTAATCAGACTGACTATTGACTTGCAGCTGTATTTCTCTTCCCATTTCCTATACTGTATTCATGTTAGCCTAGCCCAGCTACTTATCTTATGCCTGTTTTCTTTCCCCTTCTCTTTTCCTTGTCTGAATTATCTTTCATGTTCTCACCAGCCCAGCTTATAACTGTTTATTTTTTGCTTAAACATACTATTTACTTTTTAAAATATAATTGACCATTGTTTCTTTTTTATTACTTTTTGAATTTTACTATTTTGCCCCCGTCTTGCTTCCCTCCCTCCAATACCCCCACAAAAAGGCAATCTAGTACTCTTTACATTATTGCCATGCATACTTTGTTCAAAATTGAATGTGTTGAAAAAGAAATCATATTGTTAAGGAAAAAATAAAATTTAAGAGATAGCCAAATTATATAATGAGATAACTTTTTTTTAAAAAAAAATTAAAGGTAGTCTTTGGTCTTTGTTTAAACTCCATAAATTCTTTCTAAGGATACAGATGGCACTGTAAAATGTTCCCAGATTGTTGCACTGATGAAATGAGCAAGTCTATTAAGACTGAGCACCAAGATTTCTGGCCAAGATGGCAGAGAGAAGGCAGGTCCAGTGCTAAGGTCTCCTGATCTTCCCTCATAAACAATATGAAACAGACCTCTTAATGGAAGTCCTATGGACAAGACCCAGAAAGAGAAGAGAGGAGAACAACACATACCCCAAGGTCGTCTTCAGGGAAAGGGGTATTGGATAGTGCAGAGTACTGAATAGCAAGTGGTAGAGTCAAGAGCAAGACTAAACTAAGATCAGCCCAGGGGACATTAACTGTGGAACCACTTTGCTACAGGAACCACTTTTCCCTGAGAACCACTTACCTATGGGAATCAGTTTGCTGTGAGAACCAGTTGGCTCTGAGAAACAGCCTGAGAGTGGAGGCATGGCTGTGGGACTGACAGTCTGTGACTTACAGAAAGGACTGGAGAGTAGGTTCCAACCTCTACCACCTCCTACTGGCCGGGAGGAGATATTGGATCCTGTGAGCAAAGCTTCCAAAACTCCATACTGGCCAGCCGGAGATATTTTACTTAGTGACTAAACCATCTAGGGATGTCAGCACCAAACTTCTGTGAACCAGCCCCTCCGCCAACACAAAATAGTAGGAAAATGAAGAAAGGCCAGCAGAAAGGGAGGGATCATAGAATAATTCCTAGAAGGAAAAGACCCTAATTCAGAGATACATAGAATTGCTGAGGAGAATATGATTTTGTCTTCAGCACAGAAAGATTCCCTTGAAGAAATAAAGAAGGAATTTAAAAATCAATTGGATAATCTGGGAAAAGAAAATGAACACCTTGCAATAAGAAAACAAATCCTTGGAAAATGCAATTGGACAAATGCAAAAGATAATAATACCTTCACAACCTCAAATGATCAAAAGGAAAACTCTCAAAAATAAAATTGACCAATTGGAAAAGGAGTTGTAAAATGTACATGAAGAAAATTCTTCCCTAAAAAAAATGTAGTTTATTGAAATCAATGACTTCATGAGACAAAAAGAATTGGTTAAACAAAACCAAAAAATTGAACGAAAGAAGAAAATGTTAAATATCTTGTCAGCAAAACAACTGACCTTGAGAACAGATAGAGGAAAGATAACCTAACAATTATTGGTCTTCCTGAAAACACTGAAAGTAAAAAAAATACAGACTTAATATTACAAAATTTAGTGATGGAAAACTGCCCTGAAATCATGGAGACAAGAGTGCAAAATAATTATTGAAAAAAAATATTGATCCCCTCCAGAAAGGGATACCAAAAGGAAAATACCAAGGAATATTGTAAGCAAATTCCAGAACTATCAGGTAAAAGAGAAAACCCTGCAAGCAGACAAAAAGAAAAGATTTACATACCAAGTAGCCACTAGTAAGGATTACACAAGACCTGACAGCACCAACATCAAGGGATCGAAGGGCCTGGAATGCAAAATTCTGAAGAGCAAGGGAGCTTGGAATAAGGCCAAGATTCCAATATCCAGCAAAACTGAGCCTTCCTGTCCAGGGAAAAAGTTGGAATTTCAATGAAGGAGGTGACTTCCAACATTTTGTGAGGAAAACACCAGAGCTTAGTAGAAAATTTGGACTTCAAACAGGAGACTCAAGAGGCACATGAAATGGTAAAATTTTAAAAAAGGTGGGGGATGGGGAAAAAACTATTATCAAATACGATGAAACTGGCAATATTCCTACCTGGAAGAAAGACTTTACCAGCTCTTGAGAATTATAACTATATTAGAGAGAATTTAATTAGCCAGAAGAGATGGATAAACATGACTTATTTGAGAAACTGTTATCCAATAAGATGACACTGGATACCTGGGAGAAAGACTCTAATAATTATCAATAATTGTAATTCTAGTATAGAGAGAATAGCCAGAAGTGATGTTCACTCATGACTTTTGTGTAACTCAGATAGTTCAATTTACAAACAATACTACCTTAAAAAAGAGGACAGCAAAGAGATGGGAAAATGGAAGGGACCGAATTGGTTATATCTTATTACATTAAGAGGTACAAAGGACTTCTTTCAATAGAGGGGAAGAAGGGAGGGGGTGACAAATACATGAATCTTAATCTCATCAGATTGGATTAAAGTTTACATACACACACACACACACACTCTCAGTTAAATTAAGAAACTTATCTTACCTTTAAAGTGTTAATAGGGGAAAAGGGGAGGGGGAAGGAAAGGGGGCAAGGAAGGAAGGGAAGGAAGACAGGGCAAAAGGAAAGGTGGGGGAAGGAGGAGGGTGGTTCGATATAGGGACAAACATACTGTAGTTGGCAGAATACAGAAACAAAACACTGGGGAATATGGATAAAGGGAAAAAGGGGGAAAATAAAAGTAAAGGGAAGATAAAATGGAAAACAATAGATAGTAATGATTACTTTGAATGTGAATGGAATTAACTCTCTATTTAAAAATAAGTGAATAGCAGACTGAATTAAAATCCAGAATCCTATAATATGTTGCTTACAAGACACCTATTTGAAGCAGAGAGAGATACATAAAGAGTAAAGATAAAAGGTTGGAGCAAAATATATTTTGCTTCAGCTGAAGTCAAAAAAGCAGGGGTAGCAATTCTTATCTCAGAAAAAGCAGCTTCAAAATTAGATATTATTAAAATACATAAGGAAGGAAACTACATCCTCCGAAAAGGTTGCATAGACAATAAGGTAATTTAAGTACTGCATATGAACACACCCAGTGGTAAAGCATCCAAATTCTTAGAGTAGAAATTGAAGGAGATACAGGAAGACATAGACAGAAAAACTCTACTGGTGGGAGACATCAGCATCCTATTCTCAGATCTAGATGAATCTAAGTATAAAATAAACAAAAAGGAAGTTAAAGAGATAAATAGATTGTTAGAAAAACCTAGACATGATAGACTTATGGAGGAAACTGAATTGGGATAGAAAGGAATATACATTTTTTTTTCTGCAGTACATGGCACTTACCCAAAAATTGACCAAGTACTAGGGCATTAAAAACCTAATAATCGAACTTCCGGCCAAGATGGCGGAGAGAACACAGGCACAATTCTAAAGTCTCCTGATCTTTCCCCATCTATCTCATGAAACAAACTTCTTAAAAAGAAATCCAACCCACAAAACCCAGAAAGAAAAGCCAGAAGAAATAATATCTAACTGAGGATTTGTCTCCGGCAGCAGAATTGGCCGAATTCAGGTGGGTGAGTCTGGACTCAGAAGGAGGAACAGCCCTGGATCAACCAGATTAACAGCTGAATTGGAACCTGGAGTCTGAGGGCCTGAGAGCTGGACCTGATGGATCAGCGATGGGGCTAAATGGCAGAGGCTTGAGTCAACTAGGGAGCAGAGGCACTGGTGTTGGTGCTGTCCCCTGGGAGCTTGCAAACAGGGCTGGGGACAGAGTTCCAGAGCAGGAGAGCTGGGGACATCATCCCTGGGTTCCTCTGGTCTGAGGAACTCAAGAGTCCCATTACAGATCGGACTTCTTCCCAGAGTAAACAAATGCAAACTACTTCTGCTTCAGGCCCAGGTGTGTGAGCAGAAGAACCAGCCCAGCTGAAGAATGACCTCAGGCCAAGGTAAAGCCCACCATTGATTGAAGGAAAAAGAATTCAATGGCTCCAACTCCTCCCTTCAAGCAAAGGGAGAAGGTCTCAATCAAGGTCAAAGACACTCCAGAATAAACAACCAACACCTCCTACTGGCCAGCCAGGGAAACTGCACACAGTGAGTAAAGCCTTTAGTGATCCCAAGCTCCTGTGAACCAGCCCCTTCCCAACTCAAGGTCTTAGCAAAACGAAGAAGGGTCAGCGAAAAGGTGGATCCATAGAAAAATACTTGGGAGGGAAAGATCCTAACTCAAAAATACCTGGAACCTCTGAGGAGAATACAATCAGGTCTTCAGCACAGGAAGACTTCCTTGAAGAAATAAGTAAGGAGTTTAAAATCAACTGGAAAATTTGGGGGAGACAATACCTTGCAACAAGAAAACAAAACCTTAGAAAGTACAATTGGACAAATACAAAAGGAGAATAAATATTTCAGATCACCAATTGTACAATTACAAAATGAAAATAATTCTCTCAGATCTTCAATGGGGCAAATGCAAAAAAGAAAATAATTCTCTCAAAACTTCAATTGGTCAAATGGAAAGCTCTTTCAAAAGTAGAATTGACCAATTGGAAAAGGAGTTGCAAAAGGTTAATGAAGAAAACTCCTCCCCCCAAAAAAAGAATGGAGTCTACAGAATCTAATAACTCCATAAGACAGCTAGAGTAAATTAAACAAAATAAAAAAAAATAAAAAAGAAGAAAATGTAAAACACCTCATCAACAAACCACTGACCTTGAGAATAGATCAAGGAAGGGCAACCTGAAAATTATAGGACTTCCTGAAAACACTGAAGAGAAAAAAAGCCTGGAGTTATTATTACAGGATCTAGTAATGGAAAACTGCCTTGATATCATGGAATCAGTGGGCAAAGTAGTTATTGAAAGAGTACATTCATCCCCACCAGAAAAAGATCCTAAAATAAAAACACCAAGGAATGTTGTGGCCAAATTCCAGAAATATCAAATAAAAGAGAAAATCCTGCAAGCAGCCAGAAAGAAACAATTTAAATATCAAGGACCCACAGTATGGGTCACACAGGACCTGGCTGCATCAACATTAAAGGAACGAAGGGCCTGGAACGAGATATTTCGAAGAGCAAGGGAGCTTGGAATGTAGCCAAGAATCTACATTCCCACAAATTCTCTTCCAGGGAAAAAGATGGACAATTAACGAAATGGAAGAACTCCAAAAAATTTCAGATGTAAACACCAGAGCCAAACAGGAAATTTGGATATCAAACAGGAAGTTCAAGAGACACATGAACCGGTAAAAAAAACAAACCCCAAAAACAAGGGGGCAGTAAAAGGAAGAAAATTCTATCCAGTAAATTGAAACTGGTTAAATCCCATCATGAGGGAAAAGATTCTCACAAGTCATGAGATTTGTAACTCTAACAGAGAGAATATACCTAGCCAGAAATGAAGGACATTCATGACCTATCCATGAGACTGCTATCTAAAGAGATGTAACTGGCTTTAACCCCACTTGGGAGAAAGACTGTAATAACTCTCAGGAATTTTGACTATATTCGACAGAAGGTACAGAACTAGAAGGGACAGACAGTCAGAATTTTCTATGACTTAGAAGGATGTAAAAAAAAAATACCACCCAAAAAAAGGGGACAGGAAAGAGAAGGGAGGAGGGAGGGGACTGAATGGGGTAAATCTCATTACACTAAGAGTTAAGAAAAACCTATGGTAATAGTGGGGAAGAAGGGGAGCAGAGGAGAAACACCTGAAATTTCTTCTCATCAGATTTGGCTTAAAGTCAACCTACACATACTCAGTTAACTTATAAAATATCTAACCTTTCAACTATTAAAAGGGGAAAAGGGGAGGGGGGATGGAGAAAGGGAAGGGGAGTGGAGGAAATAAGGGGAAATAACAAAAGGAAGGGAAGAGAACAGGGAAAGGGGAAAGAAAGGGGAGGGTGTGATATAGGAGGGCAAACACACTGAAGGGGTGGTATTCAAAAACAAAATACTGAGGAATATGGATAAAAGGGGGGAAAGGGGGGAAAATACAAACAGAGGGAAGATAGCACAGAGGGCAATAAAGAATTAGTAAAGAATGTGAATGGGATGAACTCTCCCTTAAAATGTAAGCAAATAGCAGAGTGTATTTAAAACCAGAATCCTACAATATGCTGCTTACAAGAAACTCATTTGAAGCAGAGAGATACATATAGCGTAAAGATAAAAGGTTGGATCAAAATATATTTTGCTTCAGCTGAAGTAAAATATCCTTATCTCAGACAAAGCAGCAGCAAAAATAGAGAGCATTAAAAGAGATAAGGAAGGAAACTTTATCCTCCTAAAAGGTACCATAAACAATAAAGTCATTTCAATACTGAATATATATATATATATATATACATCCAGTAGGACAGCACCCAAATTCTTAGAGGAGAAGCTGAAAGAACTACAGGAAGATATAGACAGCAAAACTCTACTAGGGGGATACCTCAAAATCCCACTCTCAGATCTAGATAAATTGAATCATAAAATAAACAAGAAAGAAGTTTAGGAGGTAAATAGATTCTTAGAAAAATTAGATATGGTGGAATTATGGAGGAAACTGAACAGGGATAGAAAGGAATATACCTTTTTCTCTGCAGTACATGGAACTTATACAAAAATTGACCATGTTCTAGGACACAAAACTTAATGATCAACTACAGAAAGGCAGAAATAGTGAATACATCTTTCTCAGATCACAATGCAAATAAAAGTCATATGCAACATTGGGCCAAGGAGATATAGAACCAGAACAAATTGGAAACTGAATAACCTCATTTTAAAAAATGAGTGGACCAAAAAACAATTTCTAGAAAGAATCATCCATTTTATCCTAGATAATGATAATGAAACAATAAAGCAAAACTTATGGCATTCATTCAAAGCAACTCTCAGGGGATGTATTATAGCTCTTAATGCTTACATGAATAAACTGGAGAAAAAGGCAATCAATGAACAAAATATGCAACTAAAAAAATTAGAGAAATAACAAATCAAAAATACTCAATTAAATACCAAATTAGAAATTCTAAAAAGTAAAGGAGAAATCAATACAATCAAAAGCAAAAAAAAATATTGAATTAATAAACAAAAGCAAAAGATGGTATTATGAAAAAAACAATAAAATTGATAAACCACTGGTCAATTTGATAAAAAAAAACAAAGAAGAAAACCAAATTGCTAGTATCATAAATGAAAAAGTTGAACTCACCACCAGTGAGGAGGAACTTAAAGTAATAATGCAAAATTATTTTGCCTAACTCTATGCCAATGAATTTGATAATCTAAGTAAAATGGATGAATATTTACGAAAATATATGTTGTCCAGGTTAAATGAATATGAGATTAAATACCTAAACAACCCTGTCTCAGAAAAACAAATTCAACAAGCAAATCATTGAACTCCCTAAAAAAAGTCTCCAGGGCCTGGTGGATTCACAAGTGAATTCTACCAAACATTTAAGGAACAATTGGTTCCAATTCTATATAAACTCTTTGGAAAAAATAGGGAAAGACAGAACTCTGCCTAACTCTTTCTATGAAACCAATATGGTGCTGTTACCTAAACCAGGAGGAGTTAAAACAGAGAAAAAATTATAGACCTATTTCCCTGATGAATATAGATGCAAAAATCTTAAATAAAATCTTAGCAAATCAATTACAACAAGTTATCATTAGGATAACACATTATGATCAAGTAGGATTTATTCCAGGAATGCAGGGCTGGTTCAATATTAAGAAACCTATAAGTATACTCAATTATATCAACAACAAAGCAATCAGAAATCATATGATCATATCAATAGATTCTAAAAAAAGCTTTAGACAAAATACAGCATCCATTCCTATTAAAAACACTAGAGAGTGTAGGAATAAATGAACTGTTCCTTAAAATAATTAGCAGTATCTATCTGAAACCATCAACAAGCATTATATTCAATGGGGAGAGGCTAAAGGCATTCCCAATAAGATCAGGGGTGAAACAAGGATGCCCATTATCACCAGTAATATTCAATATTGTATTAGAAATGTTAGCATCATTAATTAGAGAAGAAAAAGAAATTGAAGGAATTAGTATTCGGAAGGAAGAGCCAAAACTCTCAGTCTTTGCAGATGACATGATGGTCTACCTAGAGAATCCCAAGAAATCATCCAAAAAACTACTGGAAACAATTAGCAATTTTAGCAAAGTTGCAGGTTATAAAATAAACCCTCATAAATCCTCACTTTCCTCTATATATATATATGTATATACATATATATGTACATATATATGTATATACATATATATATATATATATATATATATATATATATATATCTAGCAAGATACAGCAGGAAGAACTAGAAATAGAAATCGCATTCAAAGTAACCTCAGACAATATATAATACTTGGGAGTCTATTTGCCAACACAGACTCAGAATCTTTTTGAAAATAATTATAAAACACTTCTCACACAAATTAAAGCAGATTTAAATAACTGGGCAAATATCAACTGCTCATGGATAGGTAGAACTAATACAATAAAAATGACAATTCTACCAAAATAAACTAATTGTTTAGTGCCCTACCAATTAAAATTCCAAAAAATTACTTTAAGGAGTTAGAAAAAATTGTAAGTAAATTCATATGGAGAAATAAAAATTCAAGAACTGCCAGGATCTTAATGAAAAAAAGTGCAAAAGAAGGTGGCTTAGCCCTACCTGATCTAAAATTATATTATAAAGCATCAATCATCAAAACTGTCTGGTATTGGCTAAGAAATAGAGTGGTGGACCAGTGGAATAGGCTAGGTGTAAAAGCAGGAGATGATTATAGTAATCTGCTGTTTGATAAACCCAAAGAATCCAGCCATAGGGATAAAAATTCCCTTTTTGATAAAAAGTGCTGGGATAATTGGAAGTTAGTATGGAAGAAACTTAGATTAGACCAACACCTAACACCCTTTACCAAGATAAGATCCAAATGGTTACAGGACATAGACATAAAAAAAAACAATACTATAAGCAAATTAGAAGATCAAGGACTAGTCTACCTGTCAGATCCATGGAAAGGGGAGCAGGTTATGACTAAGGAAGAGTTGGAGAACATCACCAAAATCCAATTAGATGATTTCAATTACATTAATTTAAAAAGCTTTTGTACAGATAAAACCACTGTAACCAAGATCAAAAGAAATGTAGTAAATTGGGAAACAATCTTTACAACTAATGATTCTGACAAAGGACTCATTTTTAAAATATATAGAGAACTGAGTCATATTTTTAAAACAAAAAGCCATTCCCCAATTGACAAATGGTCAAAGGATATGCAAAGGCAATTTACAGATGAGGTCATCAAAGCAATTCAAAGCCATATGAAAAAATGCTCTAAATCATTAATTATTAGAGTAATGCAAAGTAAAGCTCCACTGAGGTACCACCTCACACCTCTCAGATTGGGCAATATGACCAGGAAGGATAATGATCATTGTTGGAAGGGTTGTGGGAAATCTGGGACACTATTACACTGTTGGTGGAGCTGTGAACTCATCCAACCTTTCTGGAGAGCTATTTGGTACTACAACCAAAGGGCAACAAAAATGTGCATACCCTTTGACCCATCAATACTACTACTGAAGACATGATGAAAAAGGGTAAAAACATTACTTGTACAAAAATATTTATAGCAGCCCTGTTTGTGGTGGCAAAGAATTGGAAATCAAGTAAATGTCCTTCAATTGGGGAATGACTTAACAAACTGTGGTATATGTATGTATGTCATGGAACACTATTGTTCTATTAGAAACCAGGAGGGATGGGATTTCAGGGAAGCCTGGAGGGATTTCCATGAACTGATGCTGAGTGAGATGAGCAGAACCAGAAAAACACTGTATACACTAACAGCAAAATGGGAATGATGTTCAACCTTGAAGGACTTGCTCATTCCATCAGTGTAGCAATCAGGAGCCATTTTAGTCTGTCTGCAAACGAGAGTGCCATCTGTATCCAGATAAGCAGCTGTGGAGTTTGAACAAAGTTCAAGGACTATCCCATGCAATTTAGAAAAACACAGATATCTTATTGTTTGATCTCTAAGGATAAGATTTCTCTCTCATCTCACCCAATTTAGATCAAGGTACAACATGGAAACAAAGTCAAGATTGACAGATTGCTTTACATGGGGGAGTGGGGGGAGGGATGCAAGATTGGGGGGAAATTGTAAAACTCAAATAATATCTTTAATAAAAATTAATTTTAAAACAAAGAAAGAGTCCTGCACCTTTAGTGAAGATCTCAGTTCAATTCCAGCCTTAGTTGTGGTAGACTTTGGGTCCTTTGTCTGTTTCCTCTTCAATAGAATGTGAATAATAATAATAGCTCTTACCTTCCCATTTTTGTAATGAGGTAGTTGTAGAATGTTTTGCAAATCTTAAAGTACTACATAAATGCTAGCTATTATTATTATTGGATCAATACTATATGATACTGCAAATAAAATTATTTTCTGGAAATCCTCAAAAAAAAAAAACCCTAAAAATCATTTGCAGAAAGGCAGAAATAGTGAATACATCTTTCTCAGAACATAATGCAATAAAAATCATATGCAATATTGGGCCAGGGAGATATAGAACCAAAACTAATTAGAAACTGAATAACCTCATTTTAAAGAGTTAGTGGATCAAGCAACAAATCATAGAAATAATCAATTATTTTATCCTAGATAATGACAATAATGAAACGACATACCAAAACCTATGTGATACAATTAAGGTGGGTGCCAGGGAATATATTATTCCTTTAAATTCTTAAATGAATAAATTAGAGAAAGAGGAAATCAATGAACTAAATATGTAACTAAAAGTTTAGAGAAATAAGAAATTAAAAACCCCAAGTTAAATCCCAAATTAGAAATTCTAAATATTAAAGAACAAATTAATGAAATCGAAAGCAAGAAAACTATTGAACTAATAAATTAAACTAAGATCTTGTTTTATGTAAAAACCAATAAAATTGATAAACCTCTGGTCAATTTTATTAAAAGAAAGAATACCAAAGAAAGAAAACCAAATTGCTAATATCATGAATAAAAAAGGTGAACTCTCCACCTATGAGGAGGAAACTAAAGTAATAATCTGGGATTTTGCCCAACTCTATGCCAACAAATTTGATAATCTCAATGAAATGTATGAATATTTACAAAAATATAATTTGCCCAGGTTAAATGAAGGAGAAATTGAAAGTCTAAATGACTTCATCTCAGAAGAAGAAATTCAACAAGCCATTAATGAACTCCCGAAGAAAAAAAATCTCCAGGGACACATGGATTCACAAATGAATTCTACCAAACGTTTAAGGAACAATTGGTTTCAATTCTATATAAACTATTTGGAAAAATAGGTGAAGATGGAAGTCTGCCTAATTCTTTCTATGACACCAATATTGTGCTAATACCTAAACTAGGAAAAGTTAAAACAGAAAGAAAATTATAGATGTATCTCCTTGAAGAATACAGATGCAAAACTCATAAACAAAATATTAGAGAAGTGAGTAAAGCCAGTTATCACTATAATTGCATACTTACAACAGGCAGAATTTATTCCAGTAATGCAATATTAGGAAAACTGTCAGTATAATTAATTATATCAGCAGCAAACCTATCAGAAATCATGATTATATGAATACATGCTGAAAAAGCTTTTGACAAAATACAACACCCATTCCTACTAAAAGCACTTGAGAGCTTAGGAATAAATGAATTGTTCCTTAGAATAATATACAGTATCTATCTGAAACCATCAACAAGCATTATATGCAATGGGGATAGGCTAGAGCCATTCCCAGTATGATCAGGGGTGAAACAAGGATGCCCACTATCATCACTACTCTTCAATATCATATTAGAAATATTAGCTTCAGCAATGAGAGAAGAAAAAGAAATTGCAGAAATTAGAATTGGGAAGGAAGAGACAAAACTCTCACTTTTTGAAGATGACATGATAGTATACCTAGAGAATCTCAAAAAATCATCCAAAAAACTACTGGAAACAATTAGCAACTTTAGCAAAATTGCAACATATAAAATTAACTCTCATAAATCCTCAGCATTTCTATATGTGACTAACAAGATGCAGCAGAAAGAGCTAGAGAGAGGAATTTCATTCAAAGTAATTTCGGACAATATAAATTACCTGGAAGCCTACCTGTCAATGCAGACTCAGAAAATTTTTGAAATCAATTACAAAACACTTCTCACACAAATAAAATCATACTTAAATAGCTGGGCAAATATCACCTGCTCATGGACAGGCAGAGCAAATATAATAAGAATGATAATTCTACCAAAATTAAACTACTTGTTTAGTGCCCTACCAATCAAAATTCCCAAAAATTACTTTTATGAGTTAGAAAAATTGTAAGGGGTGGGTAGCACAGTGGATAGAACACGGGCCCTGCTATTAGGAGTACCTGAGTTCAAATCCAGCCTTAGAGACTTAATGATTTCCTATCTGTGTGGCCTTGGGCAAGCCACTTAACCCCATTGCCTTGCAAAAGACCTAGAAAAAGAAAAAAAGAATGAAAAAATTGTAAGCAAATTCATATGGATAAATAAGAAGTCAAGAATCTCCATAGATTTAATGGGAAAAAAAGTACAAGAGAAGGTGACTTTGCCTTATCAGATCTAAAATTATGTTATAAAGCATTTGTCATCAAAGTTATTTGGTATTGGCTATGAAATAGAGTGGTGGCTCAGTGGAATAAACTAGGTGCAATAGCAGGAAATGATTGTAGTCTTCTGCTGTTGATAAACCCAAAGAGACTAGTTATTGGGATAAAAACTCTCTCTTTGACTAAAAACTGTTGGGAAAATTGGAATTGGAATTTAGTACTGACAAAACTCAGATTATACCAACACCTCACATCCTATACCAAGATAAGATCAAAATGGATACAGGATCTAGACATAAAAAAAAAACAATGCTATAAGCAAACTAGAAGATCAAGGAATAGTTTACCTGTTAGATCTATGGAAAGGAAAGCAATTTATGACCTATGAAGAGATGGAGAAGACCATTAAAAATAAACTAAATAATTTTGATTACATTACATTAAAAAGCTTCTGCATAGACAAAACCACTATAACCAATTTCAAAAGAAATGTAGTAAACTGGGAAACAATTTTTACAACTTGTGTTTCTGACAAAGGACTCATCTCTAAAAAATACAGAGAACTTGGTCAATTGAAATAAAAAGACAAGTCATTCCCCAATTGACAAATGTTCAAAAGATATTGCAAAGGCAATTTACAGATGAGGAAATCAAAACAATCCATAGTCATGTGAAAAATTGCTCTAAATCACTAAATAGTAGGGAAATGCAAAACAAATCATCTCTGAGGTACCACCTCACACCTCTCACACTGGCCAATGTGACCAGAAAGGACAATGATCAATGTTGGAAGGGATGTGGGAAATCTGGGACACTATTACATTGTAGGTGGAGCTGTGAACTCATCCAAACTGTCTGGAGAATAGTCTGGAACTATGCCCAAAAGACAACAAAATGTACATACCCTTTGATCCTTTTTAAGGATTCTCTAAGTATACCTTCATGTCATCTTCAAAGTGACATTTTTGTTTTTTCCTTCCCACTTCTAATTCCTTCAATTTCTTTTTCTTCTCTTATTGTTGAAGTTAAAATTTCTAACACAAAATTGAATTGTAGTGGTGATAACAGACATTGTTGGTTCACCCTTGATCTTATTGGGATGCTGCTAGCTTATTGTCATTGCATATAATGCTTGTTGATGGTTTCAGATAGATACTGCTAATCAGTTTAAGGAACAATCCATTTATTGCTACATTCTCTAGTATTTTTGTAGGAAGGGGTGCTGTATTTTGTCAAAAGTTTTTTCATCATCTATTGATGTAATTATATGGTTTCTGACAGGTTTGTTTTTGATATGTTAATTATATTAACAGTTTTACTAATATTGAACCAACCCTGCATTCCTGGAATAAATCTTGCTTGGTCAAAATATATTATTATAGTAATAACTTGCTGTACTCACTTTGCTAAGATTTTTATTTAAGTTTTTTGCATCTATATTCATCAGGGAGATAGGTCTATAATTTTCTTTCTCTGTTTTAACTTTTCCTGGTTTAGGTATCAGCACTATATTGGTGTCATAGAATGAGTTAGGCGGAGTTTTGCCTTCACCTATTTTTCCAATGATTTTATATATAATTGGAACCAATTATTCTTTAAGTGTTTTATGCAATTCACTTGCGTATCCATGTGGTCCTGGAGATTTTTTTCTTAGGGGTTCAATAATGTCTTGTTGAATTTCTTTCTTTGAGATGTGGTTATTTAACTATTTAATTTCCTCTTCATTTAACCCAGGCAACTTATATTTTTGTAAATATTCATCTATTTCACTTAAATTATCAAATTTATTGGCACATAGTTGGACAAAATTATTCCAAATTATTACTGTAATTTCTTCCTCATTGGTGGGGAGTTCACTTTTTTCATTTATGATACTAGCAATTTTTTTCTTTATTTTTTAAAAATCATATTAGCCAGAGGTTTATCAATTTTATTGGCTTTTTAATAAAACAAAATCTTGGATTTATTTATTGGTTCAATAATTTTCTTGCTTTTGATGTTATTAATTTCTCCATTCATTTTTAGCATTTCTAATTTAGTTTTTAACTTGGGGTTTTTAATTTGTTCTTTATCTAATTATTTGATTGCATGTTTATTTCATTGATTTCCTCTTTCTCTAATTTATTAATGGAAGCATTTAAAGATATAATATATCCCCTGACTACTGCCTTTGCTGGATCCTATAAGTTTTGTTATGTTGTTCAATACTGTCCTTATATAGGATGAAGTCATTCTTTCTTTAATTTGTTGTTTGATCCATGCATTCTTTAAAATGAGGTTATTAAGTTTCCAATTAGTTTTAGGTTTATCTCTCCATGACCTTTCATTGCATGTGATTATCATTGCATTATGATTTGAGAAGGATTTATTTACTATTTTTGAATTTCTGCCTCCCTGAAATCATGATCTTCTTTGAAAATGAAGGACAGAAAACAACAATAGCAATGCAATGTTCCAGGTCATCATCCTAAGGTTTCAGTCCTACTCTGAAATCCACACAAAAGTTATATTCTCTCCCTGCCTCCTTTACATCTTTCACTGGATAGATATTTGGAAAATCTCTATTGAAGGACCAGGAGAGTCAAGTTTCTTCCTTCTCTGGGTTGTATTTTGGACATTCTCTACCATGCAGTGCTTTGAGGGAGCCAACTCATACCAGCTACTAAAAACATATTGTTAAATTTTCAGAGGGAGACTATATCTCTCAGAAATTGTCAAATGCTTCAAATCAGGGCTTGATTAATTATTTTGTTGATTGTTTAGACTTAAGAATATTGAGGAAAAAATTAATGATGTAGTTCATCATTAATGGCATGTTAAATGCATGTTCTGCATGCACTAATTTTTTTCCTGGAGATACAACTTTTTGAGAATTATCATTGTTTTAGTGTTCCTATAAATATATTTGGTTAACACAAAAATAATTTCGAGATTTAAGCAATTCTAGTTTCAAATGTCTAATACAGGTTCATGAGCCAATATACTCAAAATGATTTCCCAATTAATGACCATATTCCATAATAATTTCACTAAGTCCCATAATAAAAGTCATTTTGCCTTTGAAATATACTATAAACATACATTTAAAAAAGTGATAATATTCCTATCCTGGGCTGAGAGAATTAGAAACTTTATTTAAGTCTGCTACCAAGTCTTAGGCCTGCAGCAGAAAGACCTGTATCCTCCCTGAATAAATGCTTTCCTAGTTACACTGTCAAGTACTTAACTGCTAATGCAGCCCTGAAAGTAAATTTTGAAATAGGCAGAAATAATGCATAGTAATGTCATTATTTTCTTCTAATGTGGCTTTGATCACTATAGAGTGTTTATTTTGATAGTTAAGAGAAATATTCTATTGGGCATAATTAATTAAAGGTGACTTTTTCTGCCTAAATAGTTAGGATAATTTCTCTATATGAATTTTGCAATGAAGACTGCTGTTTTATTTGCTAGTGTGTACCATGCTGTTTGGCAAGCCCTCACAGCATCAATTTAATGAATTAGTATGGCTTTCTAAGAATACATGGGCTTAACTTCCAAGCCTACTAATGGAAAGTTATACAGTAATTAACAGAGAATGATTAGGTGCACAAGATCTAAATCTAGGACATTGTGTTTAAAATAAGTGATAAAAATGGAAATGGTACAATAAGAGCAGCTGTTCATTAGAAAAACAAAAGGAAATCACTGATAAGGAATCCTCAAACTAGTACTCTAATCCTTCTAAGATGACAGGTTTTATAAAATTGAGAACAAGATAAGAAGGAGAGGGCATTCTTAGATAGTAGTCAAGCTTGTACTGTAAAGTGAGGAGTTCTGAAACCAGATAGGGAACCCAAAATTTCTGGATCCACTGCCACAGGAAAAAAAATGTTTTCTCATGAATTCTTTTAATGGGCATTTGTCAAGTGTCTGCTGTATGCAGAGCCTTCTACAGCATGAAAAATTGAAATTCAAAGACAATTCATTTTATTTGACAATTGAAAGTAATATATTATATGCCTTTTAAAAAATACAACCAAGGAGCAGCTAGGTGGCACAGTGGAGTCAGGAGGACCTGAGGTCAAATTCGAGCTCAGATACTTAATAATTACCTAACAGTATGATTTTGGGCAAGCCACTTAACCCGAATTCCTTGCAAAAAAAAAAAAAAAAAAAACTAAAAAATTGCAACCCAAAATGAAGTACAGTCATTTCTTTAACTTTCTTTTCTATTTTTCCTCTTGAGCTTCCAGAAAAGATATCAGGAAATAAGTGATATGCCTAAATTTAGGTGTACCATATTCTGCAACTGACTTCATCAACTTCCATCTTCTATTTAGGAAATAGCCCAATGCATCTTAATATTCTCACATCATTCTCTTTCCCTTATTATCCTTTAAATAGGCGATTTTCACATATTTGGAAACATGATCTCAGGGTTACTTGTAAACACTGACATTACTAGTCATTATGTCATAAAGGTATGTTGCATATTTGAGGAAAAATTATGGAGTTTAGTGATCTCATGTCAAGGATTTTCCTGTTGTTTAAATAATGTTTCCACCTTGCCACTGCTTAAGTTTGGAGAAATATACCGGCAATTCTCATCAATTTGGGGGCCCATTGTCCAGTTGTTTCTCTTCTTCTTGCTGTCACCTTTGGGACCATTAACTTATGGGCATGTTGAAGGTCAAGGACATAAGAAAATGAACTAAATGCAACACCTTTTTTTTTTTGGTTTGGTATTTGCAAGGCAATAGGGTTTAGTTACTTAACCAAGGTCACACAGTTAGGTAATTATTAAGTGTCTGAGATCAAATTTGAACTTAGATCCTCCTGACTCCAGGACCAGTTCTCTATCCACTGCACCATCTAGCTGCCCCAGAATGCAACATCTTTTGTTGATTCTCTAATCAAAAGTATTCATTAATGTGAGGTTTAAAAATCTAGCTAAATTGAGGCAAGATTGTTTATGGATTATATGCATGTTCTCCATTATTGACTCTATGACATTTGCTTGGAATATTTATTTCCTATAAATCTATTTTTAATACTTATAATATCTGGTTTTATGTTTTTTCCTCATCCTTTTTAAATGAGTACCAATTATCATTAAGGTGATGACTTGCAAGTGAATTGGATTTAAGTGAGGCAGAGTCATTAGCCTTACTTTCTCCTCCAAAGACATTCAAAATTCAAGATGACTAGAGATGACCCAGGATGCAGTGGGTGACCTCAGTCTTTTTAAGTTAAAGTCTTCCTCAGGTCTCAGCTTGTCTGAGTTAATACTCATTTAGTGATAAGGGTTAGGTAAGAAAGGAGACAAAAACAGCTTAGTTTATTATTAGAAATGTATCAGTGCAGCAGGGAATACCCTCAGACTTTCTGGTCTGATTTTATATGGAGCTAAATGAACAGATTTAGTTTAAAAAATCACTAGAGGAGATGATGACAATTATAAAATTCTTTTACTTGAAAAAGATTATAAAGCTGTGAGTTTAATTACTTGATTTAGATGTCTCCCTAGACAAATCATTTAGTTATTGCTTTTTCTTTTTTTTCCCCACTCATTAAATCTTCATTTTTGGTAAGGATATCAATAGTTGTTCACTTTAATCGAAAGGAAGTTTTATGGTGGCCTGTTTCTAGTTTCACAGAGAACAGTAGGGTTATTGTTAAGTAAACAGAAAATGTGAGGGAAGTTAGGAATCAGAGAGGTAGAGAGAAGCAAGAATAATCATTAAATGCAATTAATAAGGGAAAAGTTTACTTCTCTTCTTAAAATGTCAGTTTACTTTGCTAGAGTATCATCAAACCAACCAAAAGAGGAAAAATAGTTTTGTGATACTTCTACATGTTGATTTACTGGTTTATGGAAAGGGCAATTTTCTTATCAATATTTAGATTACTTTCTCTTGAATAAAATGCATACTCGGAGAATCCATTTGCCCAACCTAGTTTTCATAATCTTATCATTACTTAGACTGGAGCATCTTCCTTAGTTGAAAGAGTCTGAGGTGTGTGCTAACCTAATAATAAATATTAATGGTTATGGAGCATATTAAGATTTTCAAAGTTCTTTACATATGTTATCTTATTTGATTCTCACAATATTTCTCACAGATAAGGAAACTGAGATTAAGTGGTTAAGCAATTTGCATAAATATTATAAACCCAGTGAGTTTCTCAGGGAAGGTTTGAATTAGGGTCTTCTTAACTCCAAATCCATTATTTTATTCATCTAGGTGTTCACTTAAAGGTAAAGAAGAAATAGTCATAATTTCAAGTAAAAAAATGGCAATAACCAAAATAAGTAACTGGTACAGATAACAGGGAATTTGCCTCAAATCTTTCAGCATTTAGAAACTACTTACCAAGAAAAATTACTTAAATAAGGAAGCTTTTTGATGGGCTAGAACCTAGGTGAACTCTTTCCCACTCTATCCTCCATTCTCTTTATTTCTCAGTTGTGAATTCCTAACAATCTCAGTGTCCCTAAGGTCTTTACCCACAGACTGCACTTAACTTTATTGAATATCTCAACATCAGGAAGGGGAAGCAAGGCAAAGTGGATAGAACCTTCTTTGAAGCAGGTCAAATTGTATTCAAATGCTGCCTCTGATACATATTAACTATATGATCTTGTAATACATGCAGCTTCACAAGTAATTTCATAAGATTATAAATTTACAAAAAGCTGATGATGAACATTGTTAAGGAAGGTTACCCACTATAGTGTTACTTTTACCAAGGAAATTAGAAATCTATTGTTTTTTTCCCATACTACCATGCTGATTACTTAGTCCTGCACTAGATACAAAATTTGTTAGCATTGATTCTGGAATAACACTGTTTTTCCATGGTTGCTGCCCCTAAAAGTATCCAGTATATATTTAAAGAATTTATTATTATTTATTTTGTTATTTGAGATTCTTTTGATGAAGTAATATTGCATAAGAAATAGAAAAACAGCATTGGCATCAGAAAAAAATAGCTTTCAGTGGTCACCTGAGAATAGAAAACTTGTTATACTGTAAAGATTTATGACAGAAGAGTATGGAATAAACACATGGATATTATAAGAATCAAATGAGAAAAAATGGATGCAAAATACCTACAAACTTTAAAAGCATGATATGATTATTTATAATAGTATCCTTCAGGCTCCAGGCCTCCAGTCTGATACCTTCATCATCTGAGTAGTCTCTTGAACCTCTGATGATCTCAATCAATATTTCTAGAGCAAGATAGAGATGTTCTGGTAAATGTTTAAGAGTGATGTTTTTAAGGGAAGATGTGTGTTGAAATATTGAAAAATACCTCACTCAACAAAACAAGCACTAATTTTAAGCTTTACATAGAAACTGTAAAAGTTTTAGGAAATTTCTGTTTTCAGAGGTAAACATGTTCACACTGAAAATTTAGTCATTAGTTTTAGCATATCTAACTCTATTAAACTAAAAAAAAAAAAGAGTTTCCTGCCAACTGTCTCCAAGGGAAGACACATTAACAATGAATCTGTAATGTTTACTTCCTTTTCAATGTTTCATCATTTATATAAATTGGGAAGCTGGAGTTCAGAACTAGTTTTACTAAATAATTGAGATCTTTTTTGGAAACTGTTCTATTAATTTAAACAACTCAACTCAACAAATATTTATTAAGTGTATGTCATTGGGAAATTCTAGACTTGATGCTGGGGTTGCAAAGACAAAAAAATGAAACAACTTTCATCATTTAAGTCATATATTTTTTTCCTTGTTTTCTCATTTCTTGGATCAGCAGTTTTGCTTACTTATAAAATGTCTGCAGCAGGGGAAATATGTCATTCTTATTGGATGACATGCATTTTAGCAGGGTTATTGACTGCAAATTTAATCTTACCTTTACTATTATACAAATTATTATTATAGTCAATTGCTCCCATTCTTAATGAATCTAATATATATCAATCCACATCACACTGCTTTAGGAAGATCCAACAAATAATGGTGGCAAATATTACTCACCAATTCTGTCTATCATTGGAATTGTCTTGATACATATCAGTCTTAGGAATCTCTTTTAATTTCAATATATCCCTTAAAATTTCATATTTGCATGCAAAACATTTCCCTGTCAAGGATTATGATACCACAGACTATTGTGAAAGATGTAAAAGAATGAATCGAGCACCATATTAATGATCTGTAAGGAGAAATGCATTTCTTTCTCAGACAACAGCTAGTCAAGGGATAAGTGAAGTCTGTGGGTTAGCGCATCTGTTTCACAGCATGCTTGTACCTCACCATGAAAATGAAAACATCAATGCATAACATGATAAGTCATTCAAATAAATGTTTTAATTTGGGTCCAAGTGATAGAGTGATAATATATTGCATAACAGAGAAGATATGCAGTTCTGCCAAATGTGATGAAAGGAATCAAGTTTCTATCAAAGGATGTATGTCTTTTCTTGTTTTATTATTTTTTCCATTACAAATAAATGTCTCTGAATAATGAACTATTTTATTTCAACAAAGAAATAAAATAATCCTTAATTCCTAACATTCATTGTCTGATTTGATTTTAATAAGTAATAAGATTTAGAGAAAGTACTATGGATGTGATTTGTTTAAGTGATTTTATTTGCATGTCTGCTGGGATGTGTGTTAAGGCTGTTTTCTATTATTTTTATAATAGTTTTAGGATTGGAAAATATTTTAAAATGTAAATTGAACATTCTTTTATGATTTATAGATATCTGGGGTATGTTCATTGAAATTTAATCAAATTTGAACCAACTGAATACCATATGATTGCCTATTTAAGACATTATTGATTAAGTGGCAAGTACATACTATAAAGCAATTTGATCCTTTTGAACAATGGAAAGATCACTATATCTGGACCTGGGTACAAATTCTAGGTTTAAAGCTAATTAGCTGGGGCAAACCATTTAACCTCCATGGACCTCAATTTCCTCAACTTTAAGGTAAGGAGATTGTATGAGATGGCCTTTGGGGTCACTTTCATTTCTAGGCTGATGATGCAATGTTCAAAGAAATGCATTATATTTAGCAAATTCAGGAACTTTCTGGATAATATGGCTGGTACTGCAAGTTTAATATGTTATATATGCCACTTTTCTGTTTCAACAAAGAGGTTGATTTATTTTGTAACCCAGGGTTCAGCCTGGGTTTGGGGATAAAATTCTCCTCATTGGTTGAGAAAATAATTACTTTCTTTACCTGCATAAGGATCATGAGAGGTGAAATTATTGCAAGGCTGGAAGAGGAGAGTTCTTCAGGTTTCTACCTTTGAAAGAGGAAACAATTTCAGATTCATTTTGGGGAGAGGTTCCTATAGGGAAAGAAAGACCTTGAGGAAGAAACTGACAAGTAGAGGAGCCAAAGTCTTTAATTTGTCCCACATTCCTATGCATAACTTGGTACACTAGAGACTGGATTATTTTCTCTTAATGGAATTCATGTATTCTATGTCTCTCTCTTGCTCACTCTCTCTTGTTCTCTTTTTGGTCTCTTAATGAGATATTCTCTCAGTGAAAGAGCTCCTTTACCTCTACTTTGTTCATTGTCTGATATATTAGATAATGGTGTTTATTTGAAATGTAAAGTATAATAACAATAATATCTATCATTTACACAGTGTCCAGAAAATGCTGAGAAGTATATGTCAATTGATCTTTAAAACAATCTTATGAGTTAGGTGCCATAATCATCATTTTGTAGGAACCAAAGGTTGGAATCTTGAAATACTGTTGCTAAGTCAAAATCCCAGATGCTGCTGCATTGAGGTGCCTTGGAAATATGGGAAAGACTTACATCTAAATAGTACAAGGCCTCCCATTGTATCCAGAGAAGACCAGACATTCTGTTCCTACTACAAAATGAAGTAAGGAGGGGTGTCTAGATGGCGCAGTGGATAGAGTACTGGCCCTGGAGTCAGAAGTACCTGAGTTCAAATCTGATTTCAGACAATAATTATCTAGTTGTGTTGCCTTGGGAAAGCCACTTAACTCCATTTGCCTTGCAAAAATCATTTAAAAATGAAGTAAGGAGACAAACAAAAGTTAAGTGACTTTTCCAATGTCATATAGGCAGTAAGTATATGAGACTGGATTTGAGTTCTGGTCTTTGTTATTTCAACCTAGCATTCTATCCAAGTAAATAAGTATTGTATTTAGCTAGAGACAATCCTAGCCTTTTAAGGAAGAGCAATCAGGAAAAGAGAAATTTTTTTAAATTTAAAAACATATTATATTTTTTCTAATTACAGGCAAAGGAAATTTTCTACATTCATCTTTTTGCAAACTTTTGAGTTTCACATTTTTTTATCATCCTCCCTCCCTGTCCCCTTCCCCTTTCCCCATGGCAGCAAGCATTCTTATAGTGGTTGTACATGTGCAATCATGTTTAACATATTTCCATACTGGTCATGTTATGAAAGAAGAATTAGGTTTAAAGAGGAAAGACTACAAAAAGAAAGGGGGGGGGAGAATAAATTCTTAAAAGTAAGCATAGTATGTTCTGTTCTGCATTGAGATTCCATAGTCTTGTTTGCTTTTTCCCCCTCTGGATGTGAATGCCATTTTCCATAATAGGCCTCTCAGAATTGTCCTTGATCACTGAACTGCTTATTGGAACTGTATCCAACATAGTTGATCATCTCACAATATGTGATGTGTTAATGTGTATAATGTTCTTGTTCTGCTCACTTCACTTAGCATCGATTCATGCATGCAAGTCTTTCCATGCCTTTCTGAAGTCTGGCCACTCACAATTTCTTACAGGACAATAGTAATCCATAGAATTTATATACCAGAAGTTGTTCAGTAATTCCCCAATTGTTGGTCATCTCTCAATTTCCAATAAAGAGTCCTAAATTTTAAAATATCCCATTCTATCAGAACCTCATTGGGGGATCATCTAGCTAAACTGACATAAAACTGTATTTCAAAGGATATGTGCAACTATAGCTCTATACATTGGCTATATCTCCTTGATGAAGAACCAAAGGTGGAATTTTTGAATTACTGTTGCTAAGTCAAAATCTCTGATTATGTTGCACTGAGGCAGGTGCCTTGGTAATATAGGAAAGACCTACACATAAAAAGCACAAGGTCTCCCATTTTATCCAGACAAGATCAGCTATTCTGTTCCTACCATCAGGTCACTGGGTTCAGATAGTTCTGGAAGAGATAGTGAGAATGTTGACTTTGCATAATAACCTGCAATTTAACCCTGGATCTACTTTAAAAATCCTTTTCTTCTTCCTCATCATCCCCACCCAATAAAGCATTAATTTTTTCCCTCAAAGTGGAAATTATTACAGATGCAGAACAGTGCTATTCAGAGATATCAGAATGGAAAATGTCCCAAAAATCATGATGAGAGAACTGGATCAACTCAATCACACTGACTGCAGTCAAGAGCTGAATCTACCTTCCTTTCCCTTATGCTCATTGAAACAAAGGTTAACTCTAAGGACATTACCTAGACTTTATGGGTTCAGCTTCCAAGATTCGCAAACTGATTTACCAAGAATCTACTGTAGACCAGAGACAACCTCCCAGATATATCCACTTAAATATTCTATATCATATAAACTACACAGATTGTTAGCTTCAACATACATAGGCTAGACAATATCTAACCCATATCTCACTCTAATATTCTTCTTTATAATATTTCTAGTTATGAAATCATATATCTTTTGCCTGAATTCTTCAAATAAGCAAGAACCAGTACTTCTCAAAGTATCATTTTTAATGCCTATTATGTAGTAGGCAATATACTAAGAACAGTTTTTTTTTTTCCTGTGGTTTGTGGTGCAGTGGATTGAGCACTGGTCCTGGACTCAGAAGGATCTGAGTTCAGATTTGATCTCTGACATTTGATACCTACTAACTGTGTGATCTTAGACAAGTCAATTAAACACATTGTCTTACAAAAGTCAAAAAAAAATTAAGGAACAATTTTTATAGGGAATCATTCTTACTGTTTTGTATTATTTTGTTTTTCATGCCTTAATTTTTGTCACAAATCTGTCTCTAAATAATTTGTAATAATTGTTTTCACTTCTGACCTCTGGTGCCCAATGGGTGTTAACTGTTTTTTAAGATACATAAGTTTAACAACTCTAGATTATCCTTGTCCTTAAAATATTTTTCTCAAAAACAGTATTTCTTTTTTTTTTTAAAAAAGATTTTATTTATTTGGAGATTTACAATTTTTTCTCCTAATCTTGATTTCCTCTCCCCACCCCCAAAAGAAGGCATTCTGTTATGCTTTACATTGTTTCCATGGTATACATTGATCCAAATTGAATGTGATGAGAGAGAAATCATATCCTTAAGGAAAAAATGTAGAGTATAAGAAATAGCAAGATCGGACAATAAGATATCAGATTTTTTCCCTAAATTAAAGGTAATAATCCTTGGTCTTTGTTCAAACTCCACAGTTCTTTCAGGATACAGAGGGTATTCTCCACTACAGACAGCCCCAAATTGTCCCTGATTGTTGCACTGATGGAATGAACAAGTCCATCAAGATAGGTCATCGCCCCCATGTTGCTGTTAGGATATACAATGTTGTTCTGCTTCTGCTCATCTCACTCAGCATCGGTTCATGCAAATCCCTCCAGACTTACCTGAATTCCCATCCTGGTTTCTAATAGAACAATAGCGTTCATATATATATATATATATAGAGAGAGAGAGAGAGAGAGCACAGTTTGACAGTTTGCTAATCCATTCCCCAATTGAAGAACATTTACTTGATTTCCAATTCTTTACCATCACAAACAGGACTACTATGAATATTTTTGTACAAGTGATGTTTTTTAAACTTTTTCATCATCTCTTCAGGGTATAGACACAGTAGTGTAGTCTTATTGCTGGATCAAAGGGTATACACATTTTTGTTGCCCTTTGGGCATTGTTCCAAATTGCTTTCCAGAAAGGCTGGATAAGTTCACAGCTCCACTAACAATGTATAAGTGTCCCAGATTTCCCACAACCCTTCAAACAATGATCATTATCCATTCTAGTCATATTGGCCAGTCTGGGAAGTGTGAGGTGGTATCTCAGAGAAGGTTTAATTTGCATTTGTCTAACAAGTAATGATTTAGAGCATTTTCTCATATGACTATGGATTGCTCTGATCTCCTCATCTGTAAATCACCTTTGCATATCCTTTGACCATTTGTCAATTGGGGAATGGCTTTAAAATCAATATTTCTAATATATTCTGAGTATAATGGGACTTGCACCACACCCATCATTTACATTTTTAATTATATCTATCTTGTAATTATTAAGAATATGTTCATTTTTGCGGGGGAAGAGGTGACTTCCATATCACATTAATGACTCAAATAGAATATTCACTCACTAAATTCACCAAACTGTTTTGTAATGGACTTTTCATTTTTTTCCACCTCATAGTCTTGAAGTTGATATGTTTTTGAAACTCAAGTATAGGACTTTATTTATTCATTACTACCTTTTATATTATCAGATTAAGTAAGAAGGTTAATCATTTTCTTTCTAAATTTTATCAATTTTGTTTTGCAATCTAATACCTTGGTATGTCTCCTTTGTTTGTTTTATTTGAAAATTTGATATGTGAACCATCTATGCACTTTTCCAAAGCAAAACTAACAAAAATAGAGCTTCCAGGCTAAGTACAGACAATTAAAGATCTAAGCTAATGATCACCTTCCAAGTTGATAAGCTTTCATTAAGAATTATCTAAATTGATGCTCATAACAGATTTGTGAGATAGGTGTTGTTATCACCACTTTGCTACATTTGGTCTGGACATTCACCTAATTCCAGATCTATCTATTATTTAGTCCACATTTCTCTTTCATTTTTTAAAAAAAATAGCACAAGAAGCATTATCAGGTATTTTGTTAAATCTATCAAAAATTCTTTTCTCTGTTAAATACTTACTAATCATCATTTTAATAATATATTCTAGAATTATACTAAGTGCTATGACCTGTAGTTTGAAAACTCTCCCTCTATTTCTCCAGTTCTACTTGAAATTTCATTAAAACATTGTTTTCATTATCTTTCTATCTCGTTTGGATCAATTCTTCCTTACACATAACAATTCAGAGTATTATTATATCCAATGCATGAAATTAAATTTTCACAAATTAATAGGGAAATAATATGATTTTGAAATAAAATTATAATGAAAAAAATCTTTTTTTGCCTTTTTTTTAAGTTTTTATTGTGCAAGGCAATGGGGTTAAATGGCTTGCCCAAGGCCACACAGCTAATTATTGAGTGTCTGAGGCCAGATTTGAACTCAGGTACTCCTGACTTCAGGGCTGGTGCTCTATCCACTGCACTGCCTAGCCACCCCAAAAAATCTTTTAAAAAAATTAGATAATTTATTAAAAATTAATATTAAACATCAATATAAGTAAATTAGATTTATAAATATTTAAATATGAATTGAATGAATAAATAGTATTTTTAGTTATTCCTTCAAATTATTCATCATTAAGATTCTTTTTCTATTTTCACTCTTTTCCTGTCCTATATCCTAGTTAATGTATACTACATTCTCTGATTTAAATTTTCTTTCTATTTTTTATGATGAAGTCCTTTTATTTTTTTGAATTATAAAGATTTTATTTATTTTGAGTTTTACAATTTTCCTCCTAATCTTACTTCCTTTCCCCCGCCCTCCACAGAAAGCAATTTCCAGTCTTTGTATTGTTTCCATGGTATACACATTGATGCAAATTGAATGTGATGAGAGAGTAATCATATCCTTAAGGAAGAAACATAAAGTATAAGAGACAGCAAGAGCAGACAATAAGATATCAGTTTTTTCCCTAAATTAAAGGTAGTAGTCCTCGGTCTTTGTTCAAACTCCACAGATCTTTCTCTGGATACAGATGGCATTCTCCATTGTAGACAGCCCCAAATTTTCACTGATTGTTGCATTGATGGAATGAGCCAGTCCATCAAGGTTGATCATTTGCCCCCATGTTGTTGAAAGGATGTAAAATGTTTTCCTGGTTCTGCTCATCTTGCTCAGCATTAGTTAATGTGAATCCCTCTAGGCTTCCGTGAATTTCTATCCCTACTGGTTTCTAATAGAATAATAATGTTCCATGACGTACATATACCACAGTTTACTAAGTCATTCCCCAATTGAAGAACATTTACTTGATTTCCAATTCTTTGTCACCACAAACAGGGCTGCTATGAATGTTTTTGTACAAGTGATTTTTTTTAACCTTTTTCATCATCTCTTCAGGGTATAGACACAGTAGTGGTATTGCTGGATCAAAGGGTATGCACATTTTTGTTGTCCTTTGGGCATAGTTCCAAATTGCTCTCCAGAAAGTTTGGATAAGTTCACAGCTCCACCAACAATGTAATCGTGTCCCAGATTTCCCACAACCCTTCCAATAATGATCATTATCCTTTCTAGTCATATTGGCCAGTCTGAGACTTGTGAGGTGGTATCTCAGAGAAGGTTTAATTTGCATTTCTCTAATAAGTAATGATTTAGAGCAATTTTCATTGATCTCATCATCTGTAAATTGCCTTTGCAATACCTTTGACCATTTGTAAACTGGGCAATGACTTTTTTAAAAAATTGACTCAATTCTCTGTATATTTTAGAAATGAGTCCTTTGTCAGAAACAGTTGTAAAGATTGTTTCCCAATTCAATACATTTCTGCTGATGTTGGTTATAATGGTTTCACCTGTGCAAAAGCATTTTAATTTAAAGTAATCAAAATCACCTAGTTTGTTTTTAGTGACGTTCACCAATTTCTTAGTCATAAACTGCTTCCCTTTCCATAGATATGACAGGTTAACTACTCCTTGATTTTCTAGTTTGCTTATACTATTATAATTTGTTTGTCTAAATTCTGTATTCATTTTTATCTTATCTTGGGATAGGGTATGAGGTGTTGGTCTAATATAAATTTCTTTCATGCTGACTTCCAATTTTCACAGTAGTTTTAATTGAAGAGAGAGTTTTTATCCCAATAGCTGTAGTCTTTGGGTTTATCAAACAGCAGATTACTATAATTGTTTCCTGCTATTGTGGCCTAGTCTATTCCACTGGTCTACCACTCTATTTCTTAGCCAATATCAGACAGTTTTGACTGATGCTTTATAATATCATTTTAGATTGAGAAGGGCTAAGATATGTTCGTTTGCACATTTTTCATTAATTCCCTGGAAATTCTTGACTTTATTTCTCCGTATGAATTTGCTTACAACTTTTTCTAACTCATTAAAGTAATATTTTGGAATTTTGATTGGTAGGGCACTAGACAGGTAGTTAAGTTTTGGTAGAATTGTCATTTTTATTATATCAGCTTGATCTATCCATGAGCAGTTGATATTTGCCCAGTTATTTAAATCTGATTTATGTGAGATGTGTTTTGTAATTGTTTTCAAAAAATTTCTCTGCCTTGGCAAATACACATCCTAATATTTTATACTGTCTGAGGTTACTTTGAATGGGATTTCTCTTCCTGCTATATCTTGCTAGTCATGTATAGAAAAGTTGAGGATTCATGAGGGTTTATTTTATATTATTAAACTTTGCAAAAGTTGCTAATTATTTATAGTAGTTTTTTGGTTGATTTCTTGTGATTCTCTAGGTATACCATCATGTCATCTGCAAAGAGTGAGTGTTTTGTTTCTTGCTTCACAATTCTGATTCCTTCAATTTCTTTTTCTTTTCTTATTGCTGAAGCTAACATTTCTAATACAATATTGAATATTAGTTGTGATAATGGGCATTCTTGTTTCACCCCTGATCTTATTGGGAATGCCTCTAGCCTATCCACTTTGCATATAATGCTTGTTGATAGTTTCAGATAGATACTGCTTATTAGGCTAAGGAATAGTCCATTCATTCTTACACTCTCTAGTCTTTTTAAAAGGAATGGGTGCTGTACTTAGTCAAAAATATTTTTCCGCATCTATTGATATGATCATATGATTCCTGATAGGTATATTATTGATATATATATATATATATATATATATATACACATATATATGTATATATATTTAATTATACTAACAATTTCCTAATGTTGAAACAACCCTGCATTTCTGGGGTAAATCCTAATTGATTATAATATATTATCCTAGTGATAACTTGCAATCTTTTTACTAAGATTTTATTTAAGATTGTTGCATCTATATTCTTCAGTGAGATAGGTCTATAATTTTCTTTCTCTGTTTTATGTCTTCCTGGTTTAGGTACTAGCATCATATTGGTGTCGTGGAAAGAGTTAGGAAGAGTTCTGTCTTCCCCTATTTTTCCAAAGAGTTTATATAGAATTGGAACCAATTGTTCCTTAAATGTCTGGTAGAATTCACTTGTAAATCCATCTGGCACTGGAGATTTTTTCTTAGGGAGTTCAATGATAGCTTGTTGAAATTCTTTTTCTGAGACAGGGTTGTTTAGTTATTTAATCTCCTCTCCATTTAACCTGGGCAACTTTTATTTTTGCAAATATTTGTCCATTTCACTTAGATTCTCAAATTTATTGGCATAGAGTTACGAAAAATAATTCTGAATTATTACCTTAATTTCCTCCTCAATGATGGTGAGTTCACCTTTTTTAATTTATGATGCTTGCAGTTTGGTTTTGTTCTTTCTTTTTTTAAATCAAATTGACAAGAAGTTTATCAATTTTATTGTTTTTTTCTTAAAACCAACTCTTGGATTTATTTATTTATTAATTCAATAGGTTTTTTGCTTTTGATTTCATTAATTTTCCCATGAATTTTTACAATCTCTAATTTGGTATTAAATTTGGGGGTTTTTAATTTGTTCTTTCTCTAATTTTTTTAGTGGCATTTTGAGTTATCTACTTGCTAGGGCAATTGTTAGGATCATATGAAATAATATTGTAGTATCCTTAGGACATAATTAGTGCTATATTTTGTAAATTATAGTAATTATTATTTCTAAAAAGCATCTATGTCTTCATCTGTCTTCACAGTCTAATGGGGAGACAAACTATGGTGAATGTTTTTATTTGCAAAATATCTTTCTTTGTATGTATGTATATAAATGTATATATGTATGTGTGTATTTAAATATGTATTTTGATATGGTTATTTACATATATATATATATATATATATATATAAACATTGTGCATGTATATCCACATTTGTGCTTTGTTTTCCCCATTAGACTCTGTGGTCCTTAAAATTATATACATCTTTATATGTGAAGCTATGGATATTTATCTATACACGTATTAGGAAAATATTAGAAATATGTGTACATATATATATATGTAGACACACACACACACACATATATATATATATATATATATATATATATATATATATATATATATATGAATATATTTACACATGCAACTGGTATGGAAAAAATCACAAGTGGATTGTGAAAGGGCTTTCAAAGAAAGTGAAATTTAAGATGAGACATGGAGGAAGTCAGGGAAGCCATGAGGTGAAGATGAGAAATGATAACAGGACAACACAATGTTCTAATATCAAAATTTGTGGAGCATATTAAACTGTGACAGAAATCTCATTTCTGAATCTAATATAGAGAATATAAAACAAGTTAGCCATTTTTCTTCTTCAGGTATTTGTGATGTCTTTGAATATTTATAGAACAGTAATTTTCATATATATGTATGTATGTATGTATATATATACATATATATATATATATATATATATATATATATATATATATATATATCCAAACTTCCATTTTCAGTGAGCTTTCTGTTTTGAACACGAAAGAAATTAGGTAAAGCATAGGGATCAAACTACTGAATCAGACAGTGTATGCAACAACCCACTGTTTTCTACTTCTCTTAAAAAAAGAAGAGCAAATCTGTTGGGAACTTCTCTGGAATTAAGATTGGTAATTATAAATTAAGTTAATAGCTATTTTCACATACATTTGAGTATTTTATCTATATTGTATTCTTGCTTCTGATTATTCACACTGCATAAATTAATATATTGCCTTGTTTCTTTAACATCCTAATGGTTTTCATTTCTCAAAGAGCATTAACATTTCATTAGATTTATATACCCTAATTTGTATTGTTTCAATTGCTAGGAATCAAATTTGGGTAATCTTTATTTTTAATTTTTTAAATATTTATTTATTTTTATTTTTGTATAAATGATTTTTTATACATTACTAAAATATTCTTGTTTAAGAGTAAACATAATACACCCTCCCCCAAAACATAGAGTCTCATGAGCAATAAAGTAAAGGAAAGAGAAAAAAATTACAATTAAAATTTAAAAAATAATAATAATAGGGATGGCTAGGTGGTGCAGCAGACAGAGCTCTAGCCCTGGAGTCTGGAGTACTGGGCTTCAAATCTAGCCCCAGACACGCAACAATCACCCAGCTGTGTGGCCCCAGGAAAGCCACCCAACCCCACTTTCCCTGCAACCCCCCAATAATAATAATATTTATAACAATAATAATAACAATAATAATAATAATAATAAAATTTGCTTCAGTCTGTGTTCCAACACCGCCCATTCTGTCTATTCTTTATAAGTCCATCACAAAAGCTACTTCCATATTTTTCCACTGTTGCCATTGATGATCACAGCTCCCTCCATTTGTACTTCCCACTACCACATACTATATTTTCTAACCTTTCACTCTGTCCCTCTTCTTAAATGTGCTGTAGGTTATCTGAGTGGAGCAGCAGACTGATCAACTGGCCCTGGGGCCAAGAGACCCCGAGCCCACATACCACCCCAGGTAATCTTTTCTTGACAATCGTTTTCTAGATTTTCATATTACAGATGATTTTCAAGGGACTAATTAAAGTCACATGATACCAATTATATGAAAAGAGAGTAACCTCATAGAATAAAGAAGTGACTTTATTTTGAAAGTTTATACATACATATATATATATATATATATATATATATATATATATATATATATATATATATACATATGCATATTTATGCTGGAGTTTTCCCAGAATTGTTTATTCAATGTCTGGCCCTTAGAGTTTCCTTGTAGGTGATGCTGATTCATAGCAAATTTACTTTGATAGTTTAATGCATAATTAAACATATAATATAAAATTCACATCCTCTGTTTGCATTGTTAATATTTCATTTGACTTTTCTCATTGTGGGGAAAATTGCTTTAATTTTATTTGAAATGGTTGTATGTAGGTGGCTCAGATACTAAAATGTTCAGTTTCCCTTTTTCCTCAATTACCAATAATGCTTCTCAATTAAGTCACCTCTTTGAGTCACAAATAATTGTGGCATACATACCAGTAATCAACCAGAATAAAATCCTAAGGGGAAAATGAACCTAATATATTAATAATTTCAATAAGCCTTGAATAATAAATTATTAGAACACCGTAATGGACAAGTATTTCATCATTCTCTTGACTTCTTTACTCCCAGTGCATTCATAAATAGGAAAGTTATATGTATATTTCTCTTAAAAACTGAAACTATTATTTTTTTATCATTATAGTGATCTAATGATATACTAAGGTAATGGGCAAAGATTCAAGTTACTACTTTATTTTAGGCATTGTGAGAAATGTTTTGAATATGTTAACTGATTTTACTCTTACAACAATCGTGTAAAAGTGCTTTATTGTCCCCATTTTACATCTAAGGAAACTGAGGCAGACAAAAATTAAATAACCTCCTCAGAGTCACACAACTAGCAAACAGCTGAGGCCAGAATTAAGGTCTTCCTTACTCCACTCCCAATACTATTTTCACTGTACCACCAAGTTGTCTCGTACCTCATCTACAAATACAATATTTTCTATGCAATTTATGGTCTTAGAGAATATCAAATTCTCTCTATTATTATAATATTACTATTGGTGATGATAGTGATGATGATGCTATAAAAGAGATGAGATTTGAATTCATGTCATTTGATCAAAAGTCTATTATAGGGCTTTTGATAGTTATAATTAAAATTTCCTCACACATGAAAAATTCAAATTGGTCAGCAACTCTGTCTAGAAGTGTGGAATTCACCAGCTATTTATAAGAGAGCCTTAAGAAAAGCCTCTATAACTATGGGATGTCTAGGTGTGGTGCCAAGGCCAGAGGAAATAATGCCACCATGGTTAGCATTATAAACAACATAGGTTATAATGTTGGGTAATTTGCATACCCTGGCCAACAATTAATAAGTACAAAGGTATGGCAAAATTTCCATAAGAAATTTAAAAGAAATTCCAGATTTAAAAAAATCCTTTAAAAAGAATTTTCATAAAGAATCAATTAAAAGCAGGTATTATTAAACATAGTCATACTATTTCCTTAATGCATAACTCAAATGAAGTTAAAGAAGTTGTGCTTTTCAAAGAAAAAAATAAGTAAAGTCCTTTTGTTAGTAAATTTGCTTTGAATACAGGTTATCTGTGCATATGTGGCAGTTGAGATGTCAAGGTATCTTGTGAACCATTTTGTTTAGATACAAGCACTTTAAGAGTAAGGATTTTTTTTTCTTTCCATTTACAATCCTAGGGTCTATCACAATGCCACAGACAAAGGTAATTAATAAATGCCTGATGAGTCATTGGTAAACTTTATTTTATTTTGTATCACTAGCAAAGAGCGTAGTACTCAGCCCACACTCCTGCTAAATAAATGCTTATTAAAGCATTTAATTGGACATCCCTTAACTATTTTATATGTCTGTGACAGAGACAGATTGAGAGTTCAACTCCAGGTCTTCTGACATAGTGCTCTTTGAACTCTACATTTTCTACTTCCTACCTATAGAAAAGCAAGCAGGTTATAGCACTTAAATCTGTAAAGGATGCTAGAAATCAAATATTCTAAACATAATTTTAGAGTAGAGAAAATAGAAGCCAAGGGGAATTGTTATATAGCTAGGAAGTAATAGGGTTGGCATTTAAATACATATTCTCTGTATCCAAATATAGCCTTCCACTCTAGCATGCTATTTATATTTTTTTTCCAAGTTCATTTCATCTTTCAAATAAATCTATCAAATTCAGTCTTTCTTTCAGATCAGCTGTCTTGATACTGGGTATGCTTCTGAAGTTTGAAAATCTAACATCATCATAGATAATATTATTTTATAACTGGAGAAAAATAAGTGATCAATTTAAAATAAATCTGCAATACTTGTTTAGGGACAGTTAGTTTCTAGAATAAATTAAAGAAAACAAAAACAAATTAACTACTTTATTTATGGGTTTTTGAAGGGGCTACTATTGAGTTAGAACCCCATGCAGAAAAATTGTGTTTGCTTCTCTTGTTATTAAGATTAGATTATTAAGCATATATGTTCACAGAAAATTTATAGAAGTTAAAACTGTGCTTTGACTCGATTCCCTTTCATTATCTTGAATGACAATAAATAATAAGGTTTTCATATATTTCTTCTATCTGAATTACTCCCATGTATCTCCCTAGAGCACCACAGCCCATTTTTAAGAGTCTTAGAGGCTTCCAATAGGGGGACTTTGATTAAATCTGGCTTCCTTCCCAGAATCACTGAAAGCCAGAGTCTTTGAACGTTGCCAATTACAATGCTTTTCAGGGATAACTTTAAAATGATAAAATGAAGTTTGAGGATAGGAACCAGGGATCAACTATACATACTCAAAAGCATATTCATCCATTACATGTCAATTCCAAGTTTTGGGTCATAGGATCATAAATAGAGAACAAATACCATTAAGAATTATTAGGTCCAATTGCCTCATTCTATGTGGAAACTGAGGCTTAGTGAAGCACTGTGACTTTTCCAAGGAATATCCATATGACAAAGACAAGATATTAACTCAGGTCTCATAACTATAAGTTCAGAACTCTTTCCATTGCACTATCTGCTTCAAGAAATGGAATCACAAGAAGAAGAATAAGCTGTGCTCTTCATCTTTCAACAGCTACCCCCCCCATATCAGTTTGGGCTGACCTAAACCTATGTCTTTTGCTCAAGTGTGCTTGGAGAGTTGGGTCAGTTTGTCACTATATTGTTTGGCTCATGTATAAATTCATTCTCTAATTCCAAGCACAGAATGCAATGTAGAGGCAATATCCTTTTTAATAGAAGACCAAATTGAATAGTTTCCTCTGTGCTGGTTAGTCCATTGTTTTTCAATATTCTGGCTCCTTGTTCACCCTATAAACACAGTGCTATTTCTGTAGCTGTACAATCATTCAATGGTGTTTGGTCACAAATCATTTCAATTGTTCTTTGCCCATAAGACTTATGACAAATTACAGTCTAAAAAAGCAGAAACAAGTTCTTTTTTTATAATCCCAATCCTGCTGTTATTTAGTATCATCTATTTTGCCTATTTTTCTATTTTTCTATTATGGTTTTTTTATAGAGCTTGGATAGAATGTTGATGAGATGGTTTTGAAGAAGCTTCTAAGTCAGCAAGAAGTTTAACAAACATCTCAGGAAAAAATACCTATCAATACTGCCTTCTGCTAAAGCAAAAGCAAAACAAAACATTGATAATTCATTTTTATAAGTATCAAGAAAAATTAAAGATTGCTCTTATGTTTTTAAATTCAATTTACTAAATACTTATAATCATCTAAAGCACTGTGCTGGGAGAAACAAGGAAAAATTGAACATCCCTTCTTTTCAAGAAGTTTAAATTATACTGATAGTTGGACATTTTTTGTCAGTATGTATATGATATATATTGTGTATATATATACATATCTCTCTATATATTACACACACACACACACACACACACACACACACACACACACATATATATATATATATATATCCACACTGAAATGGGAATCAAATCAATAAGCAATATTTCCCAACAGAAACTTTCCATTTTCAGAATGTCAGGCTCTCATTTGCAATAAGTCCAAGAAATCTCATAGTAGAATGCTGATTTGTATAATCTTATTGGATTATGCCTGAAAAGAACTCACAAGGGATGGATTCCTCGTACGTGATCTATAGACTATATACATATATTCTGCTTCGTTTCACTGTCTTCACTAGTGTTCACTGAAGGGGCATTAGCCTCTCGGCTACTTAAAAGAAGTAAATATTTCAAATGAAGAAGACATTGTTTACAGTATTCAACTGCTTTGCTTTGACCAAACAGTACTTTAATTCAAATAAGAAGGAGGGCTGAATGTAGGTGCATCTCCTTTATAACCTAATATTATTGTTCTGTGCACTTAATTCTTCTTTATGCCTTGGAAACAGAGACAATCTAAATTTTCTAAAAATGATGATAGTCAAACCTGGCCATGTACAGACTTGTTCCTTGTAGATAAGGACCTCTTGGTTAAAGGAAACCAAGAATCAAATTATACCATATCAAAGATCAACTACACTTATTTACAGAATGGTTAATTCATCAAATATGGTCATATGACCAAATTGAATACAAAATTGATCACCTTTGTTGTAATACTTCTTTATTAGATAATATTTATATAGTAATTTAAATAGGTTATATTATTTATCTTCTTTCATCCTTTGTGCTCTGGAATGATCATTGTATTGCTAACAATTATTACTATTTTCAAAGTTGCCTGCTTTTGCAGTGATATTGTTAAATTTTTCTCCTTCTGCTCTATACATTCTTTTTTTAGGTTTTTTTCAAGGCAAATGGGGTTAAGCAGTTTGCCCAAGGCCATACAGCTAGGTAATTATTAAATGTCTGAGACTGGATTTGAACCCAGGTACTCCTGACTCCAAGGCTGGTTCTTTATCCACTATGCCACCTAGCCACCCCTGCTCTATACATTCTTCATCATTTTATGAATGTATCATATTCAAAATTATTTATTTTTAATAATGATGATGTTAGGTCATAAATTTTTATAGTTCAGCATCAATTTATGTGAATTAATGCAAGTCTTTGAAACCATCTGTTTTTCATTTCTTATAGCACGCTAATATTCATAGAGACAGGAATGTCAGAGTTCATTTCGGACTTAAGATATATATATATATATGTATATGTATATATATATATATGTATATATATATATATTAGCTATTGCATCATCCTTGGAAAGTCACTTAACCTCTATTTTTTGTTCAGTTTTTTATCTCTTAAATGGGGATAATAATAGTATCTAATTACTAGGGTTGTTGTGAGGATCAAATGAGAATATTTGTAAAAAAGTTATTATCAAAGTGCCTGACACAAAGCAGGTCCAAAATAGATTCTAATATCTCAGTCAAATGGTTTGCACAATTTACTCAGGGTTTTTTTTTTCATGAGTTATCTATGAATTATTGTTCATTTCTGATCTCTAATTCTCTTTTCTTTATCTTTCATTTTTATTCTTTTTTAATTGGGAATGTTAAATGTTGTTATGAAAGAAATGTATATATGGAAAAAATGAAGAGCTAATCATATATTGGGAGTAAGATCTACTTTATGACCAGTCTCCATGTCCCTTCTGTACTAGCACAGTGTAAGAACAATTCAAGGAAAGTTTCTTCATATTGATTGAATTGCTCATTATGAATTTATGAAATGGCATAGATGAGAATTCCAAGGAATAGGTAGATTTATGAATCATAATATGTACCTTTAGATAGAATATCAAAAATCATTAAGATCACAACACAAGTATAGTTAAATTATAGTACAAATTCATCCCTCCAGAAAGACCATGTTTATTTATAGTAGCAAGAAGGATGATGATGATGATGATGTTCATGATAACAATGAGAAATCCTAATACTTTGAGAATATTTAAGCATTTACTGTTATATTAAAAATATTATCTATTTAAAACAAACTAATGACATAATAAAGTCAAGAATAATTGATATTGAACATTTTAATTTTCTGGGAGACATTTTAAGGCTGTTATAATTCTTCCTAGCCTAGAACCCATAGCTTAAAAAGGAATTTATGGCCTTTCATATCTTATAGTTTCATATTATAGAAAAGACAAAGCATCTTTTCATGAAAAATTATAGATCTTTCTTGACCAGATAAATGAAGTTAGATGGATTCAGAATTTATTGGATGCTCAAGACTCAAAGGATAATCATTGATGAATCAATAAGATTTTAAGTATCAAAGAGATCTGTATTTGAGGTTGTAGTGTTTATTAAGTTTTTCTAATACTATGTGAAGGCAGATTTGGTGTGATCATCCAATTTATAGATAGTAATATATTTTATTTATATAACTTTTAAAAGTTTTTAAAGTACATTTTTGCCATATTAAATTCTGTTGTTATTCTATTTTTACAGATAAGGAAAGTATGGAAATTAATCTTTAAATAACTTGCCTAGGTTCACATAGTGTGTCTACCAGATTTGAATTCCATTCTAGCTTCCAGGAACAGAGAAGTAAACATTTCATTGTACTATGTCTTTATTTGTAATATTTTATCTCGTTTTAAGCAACCCTTTTGTAGAAAAACACTGATTAGTTATAAAGTATCAAGAGGAAGGCATCCAGGGTGATGAAATCACATGAATTTATATAATATAAATTGTTGGAGGAAGTTGATGTAGACCATAGAAGTGCAGCCTCAAATAAAACATGATAGATAGTTCTTTTGAAGTGTTTGACAGGTAGTCATATAGAAGAGATTACACTTTTTTCCTTGACCCCAATGGCAGAATTAGGAGTAATCAGTGGAAGTTTAAAGGAAAACAAAACAAATGACTTTCTAACAATATTAGTTGTGTCAAAGAGGAATAACATATTTTAAGAACAGGGAATTCATCCTCCCTAAATTTCTTTAAACAACTAGAATAGATGATTACTTGTCACCAGCATTAAAATAGAGATTCCCATTGAGGATTTTCACATTTTGAAATTCTGTGATTTAGAAATATGGCATTCAAAATTAAGAGGTACCCATACAGAATAGTGAATTAATTATTCAATACACTCAGATGACTTTGTTATATATGATTTCACTAAAAACATATTTAAAGATTTCCTTGTCTCATGAAATATCTTCAAATATATCAAAATAAAACTCTCATTCAATAAGCATGTTGTTATTCATGTGTGCCCCAGAAAATTATAAATTGCAGCTTTTAAACTTTAATATAGGCATCATTTTGATTCAAGATACTGAAATAATTAAAATGCTTTAAAAATGATTTTTAAAAACCTATATATTTTTGTAAGTACAACATATTCATTATAACATCATCAAGGAGAAAGCTGTGATTGTGTATGTTTTGAGATTTATTGACATCATAAAATCAGAATTTAATGGGAAGAACAAATTTAAATCGATGTATAAACCAAAGTATTGGTAGCCTTAATATACATTTATGAAATTTAAAAAAATGGACAATAGCTTCATGTTCATTATCCTATCCAATGTCCATACAATTTAATCAAAATGCAAGACTCATCACTCTAAAGCAGCTATGAATATATTTGTCATTCCTAATCAGAAAGGAGAAGACAATTGGTAGAGAAGTTTTCAAGGTAAACACATTAAAGACTTACATATATCACTTCATTAAGTAATAATGAAAACTGAAAATAGGTAAATACTATTGGATTTGTTTGATAGCATTCTAAATGCTTTACCTCCAAATGAAGTCTTTGAAATAGTTCAGATATAAAAACAGAATTCAAAGACCCCAATGGTCTATTTTCAAATAACTAACAATGTCAGTAATGAAAGGTTGATAAAATGGATGAATTATACAGGTTTGCTTATAGAAATGGGAGCCATTGTAATAGAAATTCAGAAGAAAGAATTTGCCATCAAAATTATGAAAGGATCTTTCCTAGGGATACTAGATTTGTTTTGTAATACTGATCATACAAGTATAGCAATCACTCAGGATTCAGTGACTTAGAGTCTAGTTACATCTCTTCCCTCAAGGATCTAAGGGAATTTCCTTGGAAATATCTATATGTCTATCAGTAACCATTCTTTTATATAGCCTTATCCACTGTTAACTGCCAATGAATAGTGCTACAATTCTACTTAATCAACTAACATAAATTAGTTTTTATTAAGGAATATTGATTTTTTCAAATCTAGCATGAACAAAGGTATAAACATTTCTCCCATATTCCTCCCCCCAAAATATGGTGGCACATTCTTTCTTTAACACTCAGTCTTTGGAGAGAGTAGGTTCAAATTTAATATAATTTCTACCTAGATAGGTTTGATCCCACTAAATTTACTTCCAAATCCAACATAACCATTATAATTTGATGACTCTAAATCTAGGCTACTACTCAGTTGAGTTCTTTTTTCTTTTAATTTATTTATTTAATTTCATCGATATGTGCATGCAAATTTCCCAGTTACAAAATTTGCCCCCACCCTCTCTGTTGAGTTCTAATAGTCATTCCTTGGGTCCTCAGTTCTGATGATGAGCCCCCAAACCTGACATACACTCCACTTTTGAAGGTCCTTTTTTGAAGATTTTATTGATATTGAAAGTGTGCAAGTTCACATCCATTTTCTGTATCATTCTCTCAGAATCAAGAATGAATGCCCATATCATAGTTAGAAGCAATAATGTGATAAATGTTATTGGCTTCATACTGACTCTGGGTCAGAGAGTGAACCAGTCCAGAAACCTTTAGCAATTCATCTTCCTTCTCTAATGCCAAATGACTGACCCATCTGACTAGTGCTTTTTTGGTAACCAAATATCTTTCTTATTAGCCAAAGAAATAAAAATAATTTGGGAAAAACATGAGTTTTTCTTGTCAACTCTCCTTCCTGAGCTGCTAGAATTTTACTGGTTACATAGATAATCAAAATGTCTATTTTTAGCACATGGTTAGTGGACTGGAATCAGTCACAGAATTTATGAACATTCTAAAATCTGCTTAAAATTTGCATCAGCAAAATGCATTGTGCATCTTCATAAGGGGTAAGGTCTTTGTCCAGCTTCTCATTGATAGAAAATGTGTAACATATCACTGTTCCTGATTGTATTTAACACCTACTTAATTCTAGATCAGATATGATCTGGTAACTAGTGTTGCTGATTGTGCTCCATTATTCACTATGAAGAATCACTCTGACTTGGGAATGAAAGTGTAGAAAGAAAAAAAAAGATTTCTTAAAATAAGTTATATCACAAAAGAAAATTGATAGGAAAGTTAAGTAGAGATTAACGAAAAACCATGTGTATTGCTAATTACTCTTAGCAGGACAGCTGCCAGGCTCAGCAGAAATTTGAAAAAGCAAGAGAGGCCAAGAGCCTCCTGAAATCTCCTTAAATTCCCCCTCAGGGTCTTTGGGAAGAAGTGGTGACCTGGGAGTGGCCCAAGTCCCAAATCTGAGATTTTGCCTTTTTTTGGGGAAGGGTCCAAGGGTCTGGATTCTAGTATGGATGGTCTCAGGTGTGTTTCTAGAGCCTGTGGAACCAGAAGAGAATGCAATTTAAATCAGATTGAAGGTCAGGCTATGGCCTAATTTAGACAGAAGGTCATGATGGAGTATTTTAACAGAGGGATAAAGGAAGAAGGAAGATTTTTTTTAACAGTGCAAACAAAAGATTTACAAAATTTTTCTCCAACTGATCTCAACACTCCCTATGCCCATAATTTCCTGCATCAGAACTGTATGTCAGAAATTGATTATCTTGCATGAACTACTGGAAGACAAATGACCTTCAAATTGCCTTCAAAATACTCTTGGGAATGAAAAAAATAAATGATACACTCTTTAGAATATTATCACAAACAACTCTTACTCACAGTCCCCTGAATAAAGTAATAATAATTCATAAAAATTTAAAGGCAATGTTTTAACCAAATATTGCCATATCAAATATGCATAACCACCTAGCTGAGTGGAATAAATATCTTTCTAAATAGCCAAAGAAATAAAAATCATTTGGGAACAACATGTGGCATACTTGTCATCTCTCTGTCCTGAGCTGCTAGAATTTTAAAGGTACTTTAATTAAGTTTATGGAATATGGATTTTCATTGCAATATTTAACAAAAATAGTCATTTAATTCACCTGTACAATAAGCTATAGGTCATTTACTATTACAGAAATTGAAATAGCGGAATAGTAAATTATTCCTGGATAATTTGTATCTGAACTTTAAAGAAAAGATAAAAAAAATTAATAACTGGCATGTCTAGTTTTTTATCATTTGCAAGTATTTTATATATGCAATCTCTGAATTAGGAAAGCAAAGATGTGAATTGAACTATGAGCTATGAGACTTTGGTCATGTCATTTAGTATCTGAGTCCCAGTTCCCTCAATTGAATAATGGATACTATCTCATGGTTGTTTCAAGGATCAATTGATATAATAAAAAGTTATAAATAGTGTGTGGAAAGTCTAATTTCAGATCCCTGATAGTATGAACATGTTATATAGACTGACTTTATTTATAGATTAGAAATCCAATTCATAGATGAAAATCTGACAGTTCTTGGAAAAGGACTTGTTTTATATGCCAAAGGTTTTTCTAAAAACGCATCTGAACTGTGACATTTCAAAATAGAATTGAACAAAGCTTGAGTAGCTTCTCCTGTTCCTTGTCTCTCTAGCCCTATATTTCTGTGACGGCAAGAAAGATAACTGAAACATAAACCTTGATTCTCATGAGTACTGGTAATTATTAAGGAAAGACAGGAGGAGGTAATAAAATAATAAAGCTTTCTTGATTATAAACAGAGAAAACACTGACATAATTATCTGTCTTCTGGTGATATATATATGTATATATATACATATATATATATATATGTATATATATACATATATATATATATATATATATATACTCTATGGGGGTAGATTTAAGTGTAGTCTGGTGGAGTAACAGTGGTTCAAGATCTAAAATCACAGGAATTAAAATAGCAGGTCTAAATCCTTCCCTTGAGACTTATTCCTGTATGATTCTTGAATAATCTTTTTCATGTTCTGGGACTGAGTTCTTTCCTCTGAATAAAGAGGAGGTTAGATAGATTCCCCCCAAAGTCCCAAATTTGATGAGCTTAAAGATACTATATTATTTACCCCAAATGGTAAAGAAATAATCCTGACATACATAAAGGTGAGAGAAAACTTGGAAGAAAGGAAGAAAGGAAGGAGGAAAGGAAAGAAAGAAAGAATTGAGCATGTATATATGATTTCTTTTGTTTTTAGAAGCTGTTCTCAATGATTCTAAACATTATCTCGTTTCATCCTCACAAGAAGATAGGTTCTATTATTCTTCAAATTTTATAATTGAGTTTATTAAGGAGATAATTCTAAAGAGACTTGAGAGCCACACAACTAATAAGTGTCTGAGTCTATATTTGGACTTAGGTCTTCCTTTTCTAGGCACTGTGCTCAATCTGGTCTATCACTTAGCTATCTTGGGACAGTGAAAAAGGTACTTGGCTTAAAGTCAAAGTGATGCAAACTTTTTTTCATGTTCTCTTTTATCACCAATAGATTAATTAAAGTTGTGTTTCAGTTTCTTTTTCTGTAAAACAGGGCTAATTCTTGTTCTACTCACTTCATATGAAGTCTATGAAACTTCTATAACTTCAAATGGATGAGAAAACCCTTTGACAAGTAGGTACATCTACTGCTTTTTGATGTCCCCTCCAGCCCATAAAAAAAAAAACTTCATCTTTTTCTTTGATTAGATCCACAAAAATATTTTTCATAAACCTCTTTTAGGGACTGATTTTGCATGCCAACATATTATGGCAATACAGAAAAATATAATATTTCTGGATCTCAAGGGACCAGATACTATAAGGAAATATTGAATAGTCAGCAAGGAAAAATAGACATTATCTTCTGTGAGTGGAAATGAAAAAAGAGGTCAAAGATGACTTTCCAATAGCTTAGTAGATCTGAGATCTTTGAGGACTTGAATATCATTAATAGAATATTTAAATACTTTGACTTAGCATAAATTCTCAAAGTACAGTCTGAAGAACTCAAGAGTTCCTGCAAAAGTCTTCTATAATCAGATACATTTTATTTTTGAGAGGTTTTAATGAATCAAGTCTAACTCATGACATGAAACTGATTTATGCTACATATCATTGATGTCTCAGCAAAAGTTGTCATTGTGCAGCTGTTCAGTCATTTTGGTTCTATCTGATACCTTGTGATTTGGGGTATCCTTGGCAAAAATGTTAGTGTGGTTTGATAGTTCCTTCTCCAACTCATTTTATAAGTAAGGAAACTGAGGAAAAAATAAAGTTTAGGTAACTTGTCCATCTAAGTAAGTGTCTCAGGCCAGATTTGAATTCAAGAAGCACTCTATCTGCTGTGCCACCTAGCTGCTGCCCTCATGAAAAGTAGCATCATTCTTATTTGTTCTGGCAAGAATTGAGGAAGATGGAATGAGGAGGGTCCCAAAATTGTTTACATTATTTTTCTGCATCCACAATGTCATGGGATAAGGAAAAATTTCATGCTTTTCAACATTAAGAAGTTTGAGGTTTTTTTGTACAAGGAGATAAGGGACATTTTGCTGGTAACAAGGTAAAAGAAATGATAAATGGAGGTATATTTAGAATAATTGTTTGTGCGTGTGTTTGTTTATAGGTTATACAGGGGAAGTATGGGTGGGTGAATGAGTCTAAAGATTCATCTCTAGTGTAGGGGCAGGAGGAGAAAAAAGAATAAAATATGAATGATAACTTAGTCAAACATTTAAAAGTAATAGCATGTTATACATAATAGATGAATAATTTCATTTGCAATCATCTTTTTATTACACTATTTTAAAGAAATGATCATTTTATGACATAAATTAAAAATAAAAAAAATATAGAACAAATAATACCAGAGCTTTATCTTTTTTTTTTTATGATTAAGTGTCTGAGGTCGGATTTAAAGTCAGATACTCCTGACTCCAGGGCTGGTGGCTAGGGTTAGGGTTAGGGTTAGATTAAGTGTCTGAGGCTGGATTTGAACTCAGGTATTCCTGACTCCAAGGGCTGGTGCTCTATCCACTGCTCAACCTAGCTGCCCCCTGACCTTTATCTTAATGAGAGGACCTCTATGAGATGAAAGAAAGGAGTGTATAAAGATGTATAAATATAGATATATGGATTCTAAATTTTTTTTTAAAAAAGCACAACTGAATATCCCAGAAGAAAAAAAAATAGTATCCAAATTAGCTGAAGTCGTAACTCTGAGATGAAGGATCCAGGAGTTCTAAAATCCAGCATCCAAAGAAAAAAGCCAGGTCAAAGTACGGGTCAGGGCCAAGTGCAGAAGAGATAGCAGAAAGTAAAATCTCAGATTTAGGCATCAAAGACTTAGAACCAGGTAAACCATGATTTATTGATCTGGGGAAGGAATATTCCAATTTGTCTCTCCCAGTGATTTATTCTTGGTCAGAACCTGTGCTTCTGCTGCCCTCAAATCCCTTTCAACTAGAAAACTTTTTCCTTTGCTGTTTTCCCCTGCCTTGAATAACCTTACTAGAGGTTCTGCAGCCGTGGAAAGGAAATGACTTTTAGAATATCTGAGTTGACTTTAGATTTCACCAGTCTGATTCCCTCATTTTTTGAACAAGGGAATTGAGGCCACTTGAGCTCTTTGATATGACTCTAATCAGTCAGTGTTTTCAATTGAATTACTGGCTGTCAGTAGTTCAGGTGAGAAAATCATTAAAAAAGTAGGTCAATGTGATTTTTAATGATGCAAAAAAAATCTTGGGTGACTAATTGTTGTATGATTAAAAATGTTCCTTTATAATTTTTTTTAATCCAAAGAGATTCTTTTCAAATCAATTCTCCCTTTTATTTTTTCTTTTCTTTTCTCCTTTTTAAGGTTTTTTTGCAATGTAAATGGGGTTAAGTGGCTTGCCCAAGGCCACACAGCTAGGTAATTATTAAGTGTCTGAAACTGGATTTGGATTCAGGTACTCCTGACTCCAGGGCCAGTGCTCTATCCACTCTACCACCTGGCCACCCCATCAATTCTCCCTTTTAAAAGAAAATTATAATAACAACAGCTTTTAGATAGTACTTTAAGGTTTGCAAAACACTTTTCAAATATTATCTCTATTCTACAAAATCTTTAAGGGGTTGGTTTTATTATTATCATCATTTTACAAATGTGTAAACTTAGCCAAACAGAGATTAAGTGATTCCATTGCTAAAGTCAGACAGATAGCATATGTCTTGAGGCTGGAATTAAACTTAGCATCATTCTGACTCCAGGTAGCTCTATCCACTGTACCATCTCAATCTCACCTGAATAAGAATTGGAATCAGGATTCTAAGATCTGATGCTTTACCCTCTGGGATAAGTCATTTCATTTTAACTGAGCTATACAGATTCAGTTCCAACACAGTTTCCCACAATATCTGCTCCTAAAATTAGGAAACTGCCATATATAGTTTATTATAAAGACTGAAGTGAATGCAAAATTCCACAGATAACATTTTAATCTCTCCTGGGAAAATGCTTCCCACACATTTTTCAGAGATCAAAAACATAGCTCTGGGATGCATTTGTTACTTTGGAGCAACCTCCAAAGCTGAGCAAACATTTTTTGTAAGGAATTTCATTAAAAGGCAAAATGTGTATTAGGGTTAAACAGGGAAAAATTGAACCCTTTAATAAATATGGGAGTTAAGCCTATTTCTATTCATATTAATTTCATAAAGATTACCCTTCAGGTAGCTTTATTGGCTAAATTTCTTCTTGATCATAGCTCAGTGAGTATGTAATTATTTTTTATTTATTAGTTTGATTATTTATTTGTGATTAGATTAGTGATAGAATTTACTCAGGAAGAAAATCCTTCCACAGATGAAGAACAGCAACTCAGTTGTGATTTTTGTCATTTTAGAAAATTGTCTCAGACAGAGGTAAAATAAGAAACACACATACACACCTACATAGACACACAGTATGTGTTAGAAGTAGGACATTCTTTTGTATTTTTTTAATATCAATATTAGTCCTCTTTCCACTCTGCATTGTTGTACTGCTGTACCTCAAATGCAGATTATAATATGAATATATATATATATATATATATATATATATATATATATAATTTTTTGTTGAGTATTCTCAGTAGTTTGGATTTGCTTTGATCCCATTTGGGATTTCTTAGCAGATACTGCAGTGGTTTGTCTTTTCTTCTCCATGTAATTTTACAGATGAGGAATTTGAAACAAAACCAGTTGAGTTACTTGCCCAGGTTCACAACTAGTAACCACATGAGGTCAGATTTGAACTAAGGAAGATAGGTCTTCCTGACTTAGAACTATACCATGTATCTGTCTCAAGAAATAATATGCAAACTTTTTTCATTGTTAGCTCTGATTCTTTCTAATCCCATTTGAAATTATCTTGGCAGAAATACTAGAATAGTTTTCAGTTTCCTTTTCCATCTCATTTTGCAATTGAAGAACTGAGGCATACAGGGTTAAGTGGCATGCCCAGCATCACACAGCTATTAAATGACTGAGGTAAAATTTGAACCCAAGTTCTATTAATTCCAGGACCAACATCTAGTTACCTTTACATATTTAGAAATATGCTTTGTGGCAATTTATAGGAAACATGATAATTCTGTGAATATCTAAATATGATTTGCTTCAAATGCTTCTGACTTTTTGTTGTGGTGGGCCAGTGGGGTTAAGTGACTTACCCTGGGTATCACAACTGATAAGTATTAAGCATCTGAGACCAGATTTGAACTCAGGTCCCCCTGACTCCAGGTCTGTTGCTCTATCCACTGTGAAACCTAGCTGCTCCTGTGAATCCTTTTAAAGCATATTTTTTTTTCCTTTGATATTAGTACTTTTGACTTTAACACCCAATGGTTTATTAGTCTTGTTCTCATTCTTTTGGCACATTATATTGAATCCTGAGAGCTGAGCATAGTGCCTTGCACATAGTAAGCACTTTATACACCAATGATTCTTTTCTTTCTTAGTTTAAGAAAGAAATTAATTTCTTGTTTCTAGCTAAGAAGCATTGTAATGTGGGGGAGAGTGAACTTTGAGCCAGGAAATTCCTGTTCAATTCCTTTCTTTGGTAGGTACTGCCTGCATGACCCTGGATAAGTCCTTAATAAATGCTCTTGACGACTCTCTAAGACTAAATTGTAATTATCAAGAAAATTTTTCCTTGAGAGTTACAGACACTAAAATAGTAATAAGACCATTCCCTTCTCCTTATCTACTATCTCAAGAAATAAATGAACAAAATGGGATTCTATAAGTACATGCATATATATGAATAGGTATTTGTATGCATATGTATATATGTGTATTACAAAGATGTATATATATATATTTATGGATGCATGCATGTATGTATCCTGATGTAAGCACAATATGCAAGTAAATCTATCAACATATGATTGCATATATTGTGTATATATACATGTCTGTATATAAACATATTTGATAATGTATGCAGTTATATATATTTATTTTTAACAATCAGTGAGTATATAGCTGTATGTAAGCAAATGTATATGTATGTGAATATCAATAAATTAATATGCATCTGTATTTGTTTGTCCAACTGTATATATTAGTATCTATAAGAATTGATGTCCATAGACAAATATACCCACATGTCTGTCTGTCTGTTTATGTATTTATCTATCATTTATCATCTATACCTATGAGAAGAGAGTTCAGATTCATTAACTAATGGGCTTCCTGTAGAAGCCCTGTGAGGTTTCCTCACACATTTTGAACATTAGGAAATTAAACTCAATTTAAATTTCTCTGTTTAAAATGTAAGCTCCAAAAATACAGGGGAAAATATTCCATAAACTAATATCTGTAAAGTATCTGTTATATGACAACCCTAGAGTCCTTTAAAAATAATTTTACTGATTAATTTAGGTTATGAATGAATATTTTGAGAGAATAAATTTAGGCAATTTCTTGAACTTTTCCCTCATATATGAAATCCATTCAGAGACAAAGGGAGGGACACCTAATCTCCTGAGGCAATTGCTGTTGTAGTATTTGATTCAATACATATGCTTTGTATGCTGGTTTCTAGGATGAGTTTAAACTTTTATGAGATTAAAAGACTTTTGAAGTTTTAATATATTTTTGTTTTAAAAAGTAAGTTTTTTTAAAATAAAATTTAACTCTAACATTTCCAGGAAGATTGTTTTTTTTTTAGTAAGGGAGCAAACTATTTATTTAGTACCTACCATTTGCCAGCACTGGACTAAGTGCTTCCTAACTACTGTTCCTTTCAATCCTCACAGCAAAATAAGTGCTATTATTATTATTATTATTATTATTATTATTATTTTTACCATTTTTAATCATTGAAGAAAATGAAGTAAACACAGCCTGTCATTTGTCCAGAGTTGAAAATCCAATAAATGTTCAAAGTGACATATAAACACTATAGTGTTCTCTATACTATACCATCTGTGTCTATATTGTGTGGTCCATATTTCTTTTATTGTTGAATACTGAACTGTTAAAAGACAAAATGGTAAGCTATATTATAAAAGTGAATGAGTTAATTTTCTAGGATTTATTTCATGTTCAATTTATTGAACAAAATAAACATTTCAATAATGTAGTATAATAAAAAAGATGATTGAATATTAGACATATAGACATATTTACAGCTATCATTTAAATACATAATAAAGTTATCATGTAAAATTATTTTTTCCTTGTCTTTTTCCTTTCCTCCCCCTCCTCATATTAGTGATGACTACCATTAGATATACCATACCTATGTTTATATCTATATATAATCATTCCATATATATTAATATTTATCAGTTCTCTCCTTCAAAAGGTTTCCACTTCCATCTTCATAAACCTAAAAAAATTATTTTATGTGATCATAATTTTCAGTCATTCTGTCATTTCCTCTTTCTTAACAATCCCTAACCATATTTTCATTCTTATTGTCACCTCCATTCCCTCTGCCTCTCAGTTCTTTCTCAGACCATTATCTTTGAATTTTTTTCTCTTCATCTTGACAGTCTGGTATTACAATTCAGTTCAACACTATTCTTTCCACTTGAGCTCTCACTAGGGAAAGACAATCCTTTTATAATTCCTTAAACTTTTAATTATGCTTCCTGCTTTATCATGTTTCCCAAATCATTTTATCTATACTCAAATGTTAGATAATTTTTTACCCCTCACCTATTCACTGGCGAACCATATTTTACTAAAAGAAATTAAGTTCATCTACATAGTAAAGTTTTCCCCCTCTTTTCAAAACATTTAAATGCCTTCTTTTGCAATCTTATTCTATTCATGTCTTGCATGAAAATATTGCCTTTGTCCTTGCAAAAGCAAATCCAGATTTACTGCTCTATCTTCCCTATTCTCTAAAGTTTCTCTAATTTCCCCCTATTTACCAACTGTTCCACTTCTTCCTACAAACACATTCATGGTTTCCTTATCCTCAAAAAACAAACAAAAATATGTTAAATTCAAATTCAATGTGTCCAAAATCAACATTGTTTTCCTTTTTAATCTCTCCTTTCTTTTAAAATATGCTTGTTTTGTTGGGGGTACCAGCAATCTTCCCAGTTATTCATGCTGACATCCTGGGTGTCTTCTTCAAGTCTGCACTCCCTCCATTCGAATTTCTTGTCAAGTTCTTTCAGTTCATAACATCTCTATTGTGTGCTCTCTTTTCTTCTCTGACATTACTATTGCCATGTGCAGACCCTGATCACTTTACTCTTAAGACTACTGCAATGCAGTACAATAAAATATAATACAGTATCATAGGATGTGACACAATGCTGTTATACTAGGTGAAGCAATAGAATATGATAAAAGATAATATGATACATTGATATATATATATATTATATATATATATATTTATCAAGTATGTAATATATTCTAGACACAGGGTTAAGCACAGGATTTACAAATAAACACTGACATCAAAGAACTTAAAATCTATTGGGGGAAGAAAATTCAAAAGTAAATCATGGAGGAGGGGAGGTACCTTCAAGAATAAAGATGGTTTGTGATTTTGGCAGTTTTTTCCTTAGCCCTCCAGTTCTCCCATTAGAAGGACAAAATTTACTGATAAGGTAAGAATGATACAGCTGATTCAATGTCTGGGATGATGAGTTTTGTGGTGAATATTTTCCTGAGAACATAATAACAGTGGGAGTGAAATCCAAGGAAAGCAACCTGGATACAGTTAGAATGAAAAGGGAATAGATAGAACGCAATAGTATTCTAGTTGATCTCCCTGTCTGTAGTCTCTCTCCATTCCAGGATATCATGAATCTCTTTATCAAAGTGATCTTCCTTAAGTACAATTCGTACCAAATTATTCCGCTACTCAGTAAAGTCCAATGGCTTCCTATTCCTTCAAGTATAAAATCCTCTCCCTTTTAAATGCTTCACAACTTGATCTCTTCTTACTTTTTCAATGACTGTTCTTGTTATTTCTTCACAATGTACTTTGGAATTCAACGCCTTTAGCTTCCTTGCTGTTCCACTCAAGACATTCCAGCTCTTGTCTCTAGGCATTTTCATTATCCTTCCCCTGTACCTCGAATTTTTACTCTCCTTATCCCAATTTCTGGCTTCCAAAGCTTTCTCTAAGACTTAGGTAAATTCTCAAGTTAATTATGACTTTCATGCATATTATTAATGCTAGTGCCTTCCCTCCAAAGTTATCTCAAATATATCCTCTGTATAGCTTGCTTCTATATATTTTCTATCTATCTTCCTTAGATTGTTCATTCTTTGATGGCAAGGAATGTATTTTTAGGGGATTTGTTTTTGCTTTTCTTTGTATCCCCAGTACTTAGTAAGGCTCACGATGCATGGTTATCATTTAATAAGTGTTTGTTGCTCAGTTTGACTCTGCATGACTCTGTGGACCATTGTACACTAGACCTCTCTGTCCTCTACTATCACATTGTCTATCACATTTTAGTACTGTTCATGGTTCAGTTTTCTTAGAAAAATATAATTTAGTAAAATTCCATTTCCTGACTGTTCTATACTTCACCAAATATATACTTTGGAATTCCATTTCCACTGTGACTACACTCATCTTTATTGTGAAATATTTTTATCACATCTTTCCTCCACTTTCTCATATTAAAGAAATTGCCTTCTTCCATGAATAAACCACCTCTTTCATGAAGTTGTCTCTCTAATATAATGCTGAGAATTTGTTATTTTTCCATAATCCGTGTGAGGGGAACAGAAAAAGTTGATTGTCTCTTGTTTCATTTGTTTTCCTATCTTACTAATTTCATATATGAGGCTACCAAAACTCAGAGAGGGAAAATGATATCTTACTCATGGTCACACTGGAGGCTAGTGAAAGAACCAGTATTAGAAATTAAGGGGTTTGTTTTGTTTTGTTTTTTACTCCTGTCATTGTTCCTTTCACTATATAATATACTGCTTTCAGTTTTTATTTATCTCTTTGCTTATCTTTAATCCTTCTCTTACTAGAAAGACAGCAATTTGCTAGAGGGCAGGGAGGATGTCCTATATTTCTGTGGAAATATTTTTTTTCCACAGAAATATTTTTTTCCACAGAAACTCTCTTCCCATTCAATATCGAGTTTTTCACCCAGTGGTTGCTCAATATCTACCTGCTGAAAGAATTGTAGATACTCAATAATTCATTGTATGATTTAATAATAACTATTTCTTTGAAGAATTCAATAACAGAAGAGGCAGAGTTCTCCACAGTAACAATGGCACTCACTGAAGCTCTGAAATTTATCATAGGCTGAAATTTCATTTTACATTAATGATATTTTAAGCTTACACCATGGGAGCAATTGGGCTTGTCAGAATCTGACCCAGCATTTTGTGTCTGTATCTGCTGACTCTACAAAAGGTGATAATCCAACAATACTGGCATGGGAGAGCCCAGATGCCACCATAAATTACTCTGATTCACAAAGGGTCATGCATATTTCAGAAGTTTTATAAACATAATGAAATAAGAAAAATAGAAAGAGAAGAGGGGAAATTGCTAGTGAAAGAAAATAATAAAAAATTTAGAAGGATACTCAGAATAGGTCTACACATATGTAACAAAAGTTAAAGTGACAGGAAGATTTGGTGATTTCTATCTGCCAGATATTTAAGTACAACTTTTCTCAATAGTCTAGGTGGCTTTTGTGTTTGGATTCCCTAAAATCTAGACAGACTGTGGTGAATCAAAATAAAATAATATTGGCAATCCCTCACATGTGCATGATGTTTTAAGATTTACAAACTCTTTTGATCTTCACTGCAGTTACCAGATTAAAACAGGGTCAACCTTTGTTTTCCAAATAATGAAACTGAAGTTAAGAAAGCTTAAGAGTTTCTATGGTCAAATTTGGATTCTACCTTGCCATTCTACCTTGCTCCCACCTAGCTGTTTGTTTGAATCCAACTCTGCTATATTTGTGATGATCTCAGTTCTAGAGAGAGAAACAAAGGGTCAGTTTAATAATCCAAACCTAGATTTCACTATCACAGATTCTGAACTAGTCTGATCCCTTTATTATTATGGATAAGGAAAATAAAGTCTGAAGAGACTAATTTAAACATCAATACACTGATGAAGGCAAGTTTCAAAACCAGGTCTTTTGATTGTAAATTTTCCCAGTGTACCACATTGTTAACATGTAAAAAGATAGAAATCTATCTTCTTTTATTTAAAATTGCTATGTCCACAAAGTTCAGCTTAATGCACTGCATGCATTGTAGGTCCATAATAATTATTTGTTGAAAAGAATGTCTAGAATAAAAAAAGATGTCAGAGATATTTTTTTCAAAAATAGAAAACTATTATTTAACAGAATTTGAAATGCTATATAAATGATGTAATTGTAATCATATTGAGGCCTAGCAAAATCCTGACATCTTTAAAATAATAAAAAAGGTTATTTTGAATAATATCATTATATATCATTATTATTATTATCATTATTATCATTATTATTATTATTATCATCATCATGTTTTTTTTCAAGACAATGGGGAGTTAAGTGACTTGCCCAAGGTTACACAACTAAGTAAATATTAAGTGTCTGAGGTGTATTTGAATTTGATCATCCTGATTCCAGGGCCAGTACTCTATCTACCTAGCTATCCCTATTTTATTTTTTTTAAATAGCTACTCATGGAACATCTGGTAAATCTGAACTAATATATTTTGTTCTTGCCATTTTCTATAAATTAGAGCTGTTGTAATGAAAAATGTTGAGTGGACCTTGATTATTAAAATGTTTTAATAATTATTTGATTTAATGTAGCGGTGTTGACTTTTAGTGCCGATCTTGGAGTCAGAACATTTTATTCCAAATAAATCTTCAGATGAATGCTACTATATGACTACATGCTACAAATTACTTAACCTCTATCTAACTTAGTCTCCTTATCCATAAATATGGGCAATAGCAATATCTACTTCACAGAGTTCTATTTTTCCTAGCTATTATTGTTATTATCATCATCATTATTACTATTTGGTATTTTCAAATTAATGAGTGGAAGCCCAAGGTCACACAGTTAATAAGTTATCAAGGATTTGAAGTAGATTTGAATCCAGGTTCTCCTGACTCCAAGTCACAATGTTCTATCTACTATTCTCACCTACACTAACTATTATTTAAGGTAAAATATCAACACAAAGGCTTCTGAATGCCTCAAATATATTACTTTATTACCTTTGGTATTACTAGTGGAAAAAAAAGGAAAGAAAAATAGAAGAAAATAGAGTATTTATTAAGTCCTTACTTTGTTCCTGATATTGCCCTCAAGGGGTTTATATTCTGATTGTTATTGTTCAGTACTTTTCAGCACTGGCTAACTCTTTATGACACAAATTTGGAGTTTTCCGAAAGATACCGAAATGGTCATTCCCTCTCCAGATATAAATGAGGAAACTGAAACAAACAATGTAAAGTAACTTGTCAATGGTTGAACTGGTGAATACCTTAGGTTAAATTTGAACTAAGGAAGGTGAGTCTTTTTGATTCTTGGTCAGACACTCTAACTACTGTGCTGCCCGACTTTCCCATTCATTCCATTAAGAAAATGAAAGACATTTAAGGAAGTAGTGGCCAGGGTTTTTTACAACTTAGTGGCTACATTTCAGGAATAGATATTCAAAGAATAATAAACAGCTTTAAAAATAAATCTAGGCTATCAATAAGTACAAGAAAAATATGTTCCAATCCCTAATAGAAAAATGTAAATTAAGAAATTAAGTTTTCAACTTCACCTCCATCAAAATTGCAAGGATGACAACAACAATGATAATAATAATGATCATTTATATTCAGCATTAAATTTGGCAAAATATTTTCAGCATTTACTTCTTTAGTAATATTATTAGAAGGAAATATCATCCCCATTTTTACACTGTATTTGATAGAAATTAAGTTAATTTCTTAATTAATTAAAGGTTTAAAAGATCTGAATTATCTGAGATGGAAATTGAATTTACCATCTTGACTCCTAGTGCAGCAGTTTAAGAAATGGCAAGAGTGAGTGAAGTTGTAAGAAATCAGTCACACTAATACATTGTTAGTGAATTGTTCTTTAGTCTAGTCATTCTGGAGCATAATTTGAAATTATGCTTAAAAAGTTACTTAACTGTGTATGCCTTTTGATCCAACTATTTCACTATAAAACTTATACTATAGTAATCAACTAAAATGGATAAGAACTTATATAAACAATAATTATCTATAGTAGCTTTCTGTAGTAACCCCAAACTGGAAGCTGAGGGAGTAACCAAATAACAATTGGAAAAAGATTAAAAAACAGGGTGCAATATAAATACAATCATGCCACAAGAAATGTTGGAATAAAATTAGAGGAAATCAGAATACTTCTTTTAAATATTATAGAATGAAGTAAGCAGAACTAGGAGAACAATGTATGCAGTGAAAAAACATCACAGTGAAAAACAACTTTCAAAGACTTTAAAACTGAGATGAAAGCAAGATAAAGAAGGAATACAAAGAAGTAGTAATAGTTGTAGAAGTTGCAGTAGTAGTATTAGTATTTGTAGTATTAGCAGAAGTAATAGTAGTAGTTGTTGTAGTAGTAGTAGTAGTAGTAGTAGTAGTAGTAGTAGTAGTAGTAGTAGTAGTAGTGGGTGGTGGTGGTGGTGGTGGTGATGGTAGTAGCAAGCGATCATTAATTATTTATTTTTGTTTAGTAATGTTCTAATCTTCATGACTTTATTTGACTATGGCCTACATTAATCATGGGGGTTTTCTTGGCAAAAATACTGAGGTGGTTTGCTATTTCCTTCTCCATTGGATTAAGGCAAATGAAATGGAGGAAAGGTGTCTTACCCAGCATCATAAAGCTGATAAGTATTTGAACTCACAGCAACCCTGCAAGACAAGAGCTATTATTAGTCCTAGTCCCAGTTTACAGTTGAAAAAACTGAGTCAGATAGAGGTTAAATTACTTGCTCAAGAAAACAAAGCTAAAAATTTTTAAGATTCTGTTTAAATTCAGGTCTTCCTGATTCTAGGCCCACTATGTTACCTAGCTGCTTTATGAATTAAAGATATACCAATATTAAGTCATCCACTTCTTATTAAAGAGGTAATTGTCTTAAAAAATGAGAATAAGGAATCCAATTTTTGAAATAATCAAATCCTACTATTTTTCTGAATTCTGGCTGCGTATTGTGAGAGTGTTTATTTTTCCCCCTGCTGTTTTGTGAGTTGTTTTTGATGAATTGAAGTTATTGGGAGGAAATGATGTTTTTTTTTTAAATAAATGTTCTATACCTGCATTTATCAAAAATTCCTGCTTTTTCTCTATACATTATTCCATCATATCTATTAAATACTAGTAAATTCTTATTCTGTAATGATTTCCATAAGAAACAAAGACAGTTTTTAGTCTGAAAGTTATAGAATAAAAAGAAAATATTGCTTGAGAAATAGGTATTATTTTCAATGAAGACCAGCAAAAATGTACTTTTGAAATATTGTCTAACTTACTCCAAACATATTAACAGATTTCCAAACTGAGAATATAAGTATTAACTAGAGCCTTAAAGATATAAAATGCAAAAACATCCTTACTAACAGATTACATCTCTTGAGTTCAAACTAGGCTACCTGGAGTCTTAGCTGTCTGAACTTTGTAGCTGTGAAACTCAGGAGAGAAACATAAGTAACTTCTACTTGACTAGACATATGAACAGAAAGACAGATGAAGGAGAGAGTAAGAGGAAATGAGGGGAGAGAGAGAGAGAGGAGAGGAGGCGAGACAGAGACAGAAACAGAGATAGAGAGACAGACAGAGAGAGAGAGAGAGAGAGAGAGAGAGAGAGAGAGAGAGAGAGAGAGAGAGAGAGGAGAATGCCTACTATAATGCCTTTTTAGGTCTTGTCCATTACTTTCCATATACTGATATGTTAGCTCTCTAATCAGGTTCTTCCTGACTAAGAATACTCATACTATTCAGAAACAGCCTTAATATATTTTATATATCAAGTTCTATGGAAATATCTATCTTTTTTAAATGACTATGGTCCTGCATATCAAATAGCTAGAAGACACTGAATGTCCCTGATAACTATAATTTTCCAAGAATTTTTATGTAAGCTACTGATAATATATTCACATAATAACAAATTAAATAGGCAGGGATTTTTTTAACTTTTTTGGGGGGGATAAAGGGTAATAATCAAGTAATGAAAGTGAATACAAAAACAAAGGAATGTTTTAATCCAATACTGACAAGAAAAAAAAGCAGAGTCATGTAGAAGTTACTTATGTTTCGCTCCTGAGTTTCACAGCTGAAATAATACCAGCTAAAATATGCATTTAAAATTTAAAGTGTTGATAAAGTTTTTCAAAAATAGAGACATAGATAGACTTTTAATAAATGAGTTTCTACATGTTGCTTTTCAGCAAACTACCTCTGGTTTTGCACAGTTTTTGTCATCAGTTTTTTATGACTTAATGAAAAAAAAGATGACAATCTTTAGGAGTGTACTCTGCATCTCTAAGTTCTCCTTTATGCATTAACTCCTTCTCTTTTTACCACATCCGTTAAATACAGTTTTATCTTCCTTTCCTAAAAAAATATATAACATAAAACAGCAAAAATATCTCTTTTTTAGATGATACTACTCAAATTAATTTCTCATTTTTCTCTTGCCTCAATTACTGGACTTCAGAAAGGTGTAGTATAGGTTCAATACTTCCATTTTGTAAGCCCCCATTCATTTTTCAATAATGCTTCTTGAAAGCTGATTGCCAATACTATTCCTCTCCTGGTTGACAAATTATATCTTATTGAATTTTTGCTGTGCTTGACACTGCTCACTATCTCCTTCATGAAATTCTCTCCACTCTTAACTCCCTTATACATGCTCATAAAGTATCCCACCATTGCTCTGCAAACACATGATCAACAACACACATACTACTTTTCCTCTTTTTATGGTTACTCTCTTAATAACCTTTGTCTACTCCCTCAAAAACATTGCTAGAGCAGTGATGAGATCCAAATAAATTAACAATCTGTTCTCTCCCCTACTGATCATTTTAAGTTTACAAAAAGATATACAGAAAAGCAATTAAATATTTCATTTATTTAATACTCAAATAAGAACAATTAAAGTGGGTCACAAAACTAGATTATATTATATTATTCAGTAAACAAATGTATCCTTATGGAGCAAAAGCAGCCATGTGATCACAGTAGCCAATGCTGGAACATTTGCAGAACCAAAATTCATTCTACCTTTTCTACCTCTTTTGTCTTCTTCCTCCATGACTTCTGAAATGGGTGATAATATAACCTTGAAATCTATATTTCTGTTACTTTATTGGGTCACAGCTTTCTTTTAGTATCACTGTTCAGGGAACATGAGCTTACTCATAATATCTCAGAAGAATTTGGGGTATAACACAAAGCAGAACCAAATGACAGCTTGACACCACTTTGTTCTTTGAACCTTTTTCCTCTTTATGTTTACTGAAGTAATAAAAATGAAGGGATTAACATGCAGTATTTCCTTAAAGGTATAATGGGTCTTTAAAAATGACTAAATAAATAGTACAAACTTATTTCTGTCAATTTTTTTCCCTTAAGGATGGAATGAACATTATTATGTTTGCTTAGAAAATACTGTTGTGCAGATGAACATTAAAAAAAAAGGTAAAGGATATAAATTTGTGGTGTCCACATTGGGCAAATGAGCAGAAAAGGAAATGGTAACCATTCCAGCAACTCTGCTAAGAACACCCCAAACAGGGTCACAAAAGGTTGGATACCACTGAACAATAAAACTATGTGGATCAAATTAATATTTTTTTAATTAAAGATTTTTCACTTAAGAGAATCCTATACTGCTGTGAATGATGTTCTTTGTCCCATAACATACACATTTCTGTGAGATCAAAAGAAAATTCTCCTTGAATGTTGTTTGCTTCCATGTGTGATCCTAATAGCTGAAAGAATTGAAATTTAGATTACTATCCCCCCACTCAAATACTGAACAAATTTGTCAAGTGTTTTCTTCTCTAGAATGATAAAATTCTACCCCTGATATAATAGAAATTATTCTTTGTTTTACTTTTTTCTTTTATAATTATCTTATTAAAAATTTCAAAATTTTTTTCTCTTCTATTTTATCACAATACTCTGTCTCTGGGAATGAGAATTCAGCTAAGGTGAGTTAGAGTAAAAATAAAACCTGGTAACAAATATCTATAATCAAGTAAAACAACTTCTCGTGTTGGTCATGTCCCCAAAACTATCTTATTTTTAAATTATTTTTAATGATGTTTTACTTTTACAAATACATGATATGAAAGACTTTTTTTTAACATTCATCCATATGCCTATAGTTTTTTCTAAGTTACAAAATTTCCTTCCACCCTCCCTTCCCACCCACTCCCTCCCCTCAGTGGCGAAGTCAGTACTTACCAATACTGTACTTATACATTTATGTTTAGCATGTTTATAGGATAGCTATTTTTGGTATGAGGAATTAAGAGTAAGTGAAAGAAATGCATAAGAGATATCTTTTTTAAGAAATGAATGAAGGGCCAGTTAGGTGGTGCAGTGTATAGGGTACCGACCCAGTAGTCAGGAGGACGTAAGTTTAAATCCGGCCTCAGACCCTTAATAATTACCTAGCTGTGTGACATTGTGGAAGTCACTTAACCCCATTGCCTTGCAAAAATCTTAAAAAAAGAAGAGAATGGGCCTTCCAGCCAAGATGGCAGAGAGAAGACAGGCACAGTTCTAAAGTCTCCTGATCTCTTCCCCATCTATCACATGAAACAAATCTCTTAAAAGAAATCCGAACCAGGAAACCCAGAAAGAAAAGCCAGGAGAGGAAAATCTACCTCAGGATTTGTCTCCCGCCGCTGCAGCCTTGGCTGAGTACCAGCAAATGAGTCTGAGCTCCAAGGGAGGATCAGGTAGATCAACACCTGAATCAGAACTGGGAGTCTGAGGGCCCAAGAGCCGGACCTGCTGGATCAGCGGTGGGGCTGGACGAAGGGGGCTTGGGTCCATGGGGAAGCAGAGGCGCTGGTGTTGGTGCTGTCCCCCTGGAGCTTGGGGAAGGGGCTGCGGGGAGAGGTCTGGTGCAGGAGAGCTGCAGACACCATCCCTGGGCTCCTCAGGTCTGAGAAACTCTGAGCCCACACCTCCATTGCACTGAGGCCTCCTCCCAAACAAATGCAAATTACTTCTGCCTCAGGCCCAGGTGTGTGAGCAAAAGAACCAGCCCAGCTGAGGAATCACCTCAAGCCAGGGTAAAGCCCACCATTGATTGAAGGCAAAAGAATTCAATAACTCCAATTCCCTCCCTCAAGCAAAGGGAGAAGGCCTGGCAACCAAGGTCACAAACACTCCAGAGAGGGCAACCAGCACCTCCTACTGGCCAGCCAGAGAAACTGCAATCAGTAAAGCCTTTAGAGATTCCAAGCCCAGGTGAACCAGCCGCACCCAACTCAAGGTCTTAGCATAATGAAGAAGGCTCAGCAGAAAGGTGGATTCATAGAAAAATTCCTGGAAGGGAAAGACCCCAACACAGAGAGACCTGGAACATCTGAGGAGAATACAATCTGGTCTCCAGCACTTAAAGACTTCCTTGAAGAAATAAGGAAGGAGTTTAAAAATCAACTGGAAAATTTGGGGGAGACAATTAATACCTTGCAACAAGAAAACAAAACCATAGAAAGTAGAACTGGACAATTACAAAATGAGAACAATTCTTTCAGATGCTCAAATGAGCAAATGCAAAAAGAAATTAATTCTCTCAAAACTTCAATTGGTCAAATGGAAAGCTCTTTCCAAACTAGAATTGACCAATTGGAAAAGGTTATTGAAGAAAACTCCTCCCCCCCAAAAATAATGGAGTCTACAGAAACTAATGACTCCACGAGACAGCAAGAGTCAGTTAAACAAAATCAATAAATAGAAAATATAGAAGTAAATGTGAAATACCTCATCAACAAAACCACTGACCTCGAGAATAGATCAAGGAGGGACACCCTGAAAATTATAGGACTTCCTGAAAACATTGAAGAGAAAAAAAGCCTGGACTTAATATTACAGGATCTAGTGATGGAAAACTGCCCTGACATCATGGAATCAGAGGGTAAAGTAGTTATTGAAAGAGTACATCGATACCCACCAGAAAAAGATCCTAAAATGAAAACACCAAGGAATGTTGTGGCCAAACTCCAGAACTATCAGATAAAAGAGAAAATCCAGTAAGCAGCCAGAAAGAAACAATTTAAATATCAAGGAGCCACAGGAAGGATCACGCAGGACCTGGGTGCATCAACTTTAAGGGATCGAAGGGCCTGGAAGGAGCTATTTCAAAGAGCACAGGAGCATGGAATGCAGCCAAGAATCTTCTTTCCTGCAAAGCTGAGCCTTCTCTTCCAGGGAAAAAGATGGACATTTAACGAAATGGAAGAATTCCAAAAATTTCTGATGAAAAGACCAGAGCTAAACAGAAAATTTGGATATCAAACAGGAGGTTCAAGAGACAAATGAAAAGGTAAAAAATAAAAAAGGGGGGGGGCAGTAAAAGGAAAAAAATGCAATCCAGTAAGTTGAAACTGGCTATATCCCAGCATGGGGCGGGGGGAGAGACTCTCATAAATCCTGAGAAATGTAACTCTAACAGAGAGAATATACCTAGCCAGAAATGATGGACATCCATGACCTATCCATGAGACTGATATGTAATGGGATGTAACTGGCTTTAACTCCACTGGGGAGAAAGACTCTAATAACTCTCAGGAATTTTGACTCTATTCTACAGAATGTACTGAACTAGAAGGGACAGACACTCAGAATTTTCTATGACTTAGATAGAATGATCTAAAAAAAATATACACTACCTCCCTAAAAAGGGGGACAGGAAAGAGACGGGAGGAGGGAGGGGATTGAATGAGACAAATCTCATTATACTAAGAGGTACAAAAAAGCTATGGTAATAGTGGGGAAGAAGGGAGTAGAGGAGAAACACCTGAATCTTCTTCTCATCAGACTTGGCTGAAAGTCAACCTACACATACTCAGTTAACTTATAAAACATCTACCCTTTCAAGAATTAAAAGGGGAAAAGGGGAGGGGGGACAGAGAAAGGGAAGGGGAGTGGAGGAAATAAGGGGAAATAACAAAACGAAGGGAAGGGAACAGGGAAAGAGGAAATAAAGGAGAGGGTGTGATATAGGAGGGCAAACACACTGAAGGGGGTGTTATTCAAAAACAAAATGCTGGGGAATATGGATAAAAGGGGGGGAAGGGGGGAAAATACAAACAGAGGGAAGATAGCACAGAGAGCAATAAAGAATTCGTAATCATAACATTGAATGTGAATGGGATGAACTCTCCCTTAAAACATAAGCAAATAGCAGAGTGGATTAAAAGCCAGAATCCTACAATATGCTGCTTGCAACAAACTCATTTGAAGCAGAGAGATACATATAGAGTAAAGGTAAAAGGTTGGAGCAAAATATATTTTGTTTTAGCTGAAGTAAAAAAAAAGCAGGGGTAGCAATGCTTATCTCAGACAAAGCAGCAGCAAAAATAGATAGCATTAAAAGAGATAAGGAAGGAAACTTTATCCTCCTGAAAGGTACCATAGACAACAAAGTCATTTCAATATTGAATATATATATATACACCCCGTGGGACAGCACCCAAATTCTTAGAGGAGAAGCTGAAAGAATTACAGGAAGACATAGACAGCAAAACTCTACTACTAGGAGACCTCAACCTCCTGCTATTAGATCTACATAAATCAAATCATAAAACAAACAAGAAAAAAACTGGTGAGGTAAATAGATTGTTAGAAAAATTAGATATGGTAGACTTATGGAGGAAACTGAATGGAGATAGGAAAGAATATACCTTTTTCTCTGCAGTACATGGAACCTATACAAAAATTGACCATGTACTAGGACATAAAAACCTAATGATATAATGCATAAAGGCAGAAATAGTGAATACATCTTTCTCAGATCACAAGGCAATAAAAGTCATATTCAATACTGGGCCAAGGAGATATAGACCCAGAGCAAATTGGAAACTGAATAACCTCATCTTAAAAAATGAGTGGACCAAAAAACAAATTATAGAAAGAATTAACCATTTTATCCTAGATAATGATAATAATGAAACAACATACCAAAACCTATGGGATTCATTCAAAGCAACTCTCAGGGGATAAAGTATAGCTCTGAATGCTTATATGAATAAATTGGAGAAAGAGGAAATCAATGAACTAAACATGCAACTAAAAAAATTAGAGAAAGAACAAATCAAAAATCCCCAATCAAATACCAAATTAGAAATTTTAAAAATTCAAGGAGAAATTAATAAAATTGAAAGCAAAAAACTATTGAATTAATAAATAAAACCAAAAGTTGGTATTATGAAAAAAACAATAAAATTGATAAACCTCTCATCAATTTGATGAGAAAGAAAGAAGAAAACCAAATTGCTAGTATTATAAATGAAAAAGGTGAACTCACCACCAATGAGGAGGAAATTAAAGTAATAATTTGAAATTATTTTACCCAATAAATTTGATAATCTAAGTGAAATGGATGAATATTTACAAAAATATAAGGTTCCCAGGTTAAATTAAGGAGAAATTAAATACCTAAACAACCCTATCTCAGAAAAAGAAATTCAACAAGCCATTATTGAACTCTGAAAAAAAAATCTCCAGGGCCTGATTGATTCACAAAGGAATTCTACTAAACGTTTAAGGAACAATTGGTTCCAATCCTATATAAACTCTTTGGAAAAATAGGGAAAGATGGAACTCTGCCTAATTCCTTCTATGAAACTAATATGGTGCTGTTACCTAAACCAGGAGGAGTTAAAACAGAGAAAAAAAATTATAGACCTATTTCCCTGATGAATGTAGATGCAAAAATCCTAAATAAAATCTTAGCAAAACAACTACAACAAGTCATCACTAGGATAATACATTATGGTCAAGTAGGATTTATTCCAGGAATGCAGGGTTGGTTCAATATTAGGAAAACTGTTAGTATACTCAATTATATCAATAACAAACCTATCAGAAACCATATATTCATATCAATAGATGCTGAAAAAGCTTTTGACACAATACAGCATCCATTTCTATTAAAAACACTAGAGAGTGTAGGAATAAATGGACTATTCCTTAAAATAATTAGCAGTATCTATCTGAAACCATCAACAAGCATTATACTCAATGGGGAGAGGCTAGAGGCATTCCCAATAAGATCAGGGATTAAAAAAGGGTGCCCATTATCACCACTACTATTCAATATTGTATTACAAATGTTAGCATCAGCAATTAGAGAAGAAAAAGAAATTAAAAGAATTAGAATTGGGAAGGAAGAGACAAAACTCTCACTATTCGCAGATGACATGATGGTCTACCTAGCGAATCCCAAGATATCATCTAAAAAACTACTGGAAACAATTAGAAATTTTAGCAAAGTTGCAGGTTATAAAATAAACCTCCATAAATCCTGAACTTCCCTATATATGACTACCAAGAAACAGCAGGAAGAGCTAGAAAGAGAAATCCCATTCAAAGTAACCTCAGACAGCATAAAATACTTGGGAGTCTATTTGCCAAGGCAGACTCAGAATCTTTTTGAAAATAATTATAAAACACTTCTCATACAAATTAAATCAGATTTAAATAACTGGTCAAATATCAACTGCTCATGGATAGGTAGAGCTAATATAATAAAAATGACAATTCTACCAAAACTAAACTATCTGTTTGGTGCCCTACCAATCAAAATTCAAAAAAATTACTTTAATGAGTTAGAAAAAGTTGTAAGTAAATTCATATGGAGAAATAAATAGTTAAGAATTGCCAGGAGCTTAATGAAAAAAAAATGCAAACGAAGGTGGCTTAGTACTACCAGATCTAAAATTATATTATAAAGCATCAGTCATCAAAACTGTTTGGTATTTGATAAACTGCTGTTTGATAAACCCAAAGAGTCAGGCCACCAAGATAAAAACTCCCTCTTTGATAAAAACTGCTGGGATAATTGGAAGTTAGTATGGAAGAAACTTAGATTAGACCAAGACCTCACACCCTTTACCAAGATAAGATCCAAATGGTTACAGGACATAGACATAAAAAACAATACTATAAGCAAATTAGAAGATCAAGGACTAGTCTACCTGTCGGATCTATGAAACGGGGACCAGTTTATGACTAAGGAAGAGTTTGCTAATTCTTCACACATTCAAATATGAAACTAGACCACACTCCAATATTTTTAAACTTCATCAATTTTGTTAGATGATTTTGATTACATTAAATTAAAAAGTTTTTGCACAGATAAAACCAATGTGATCAAGATCAAAAGAAAAGTAGTAAATTGGGAAACAATCTTTGCAACTAATGATTCTGACAAAGGACTCATTTCTAAAATATACAGAGAACTGAGTCAAATTTTAAAAAAAAGCCATTCCCCAATTGACAAATGGTCAAAGATATGCAAAGACAATTTACAGATGAGCAGATCAAAGCAATCCATAGCCATATGAAAAAATGCTCTAAATCATTAATTATTAGAGAAATGCAAATTAAAGCTACACTGAGGTACCACCTTACACCTCTCAGATTGGCCAGTATGACTAGGAAGAATAATGATCATTTTTGGAATGGATGTGGGAAATCTGGGACACTATTACACTGTTGGTGGAGCTATGAACTTATCCAACTCTTCTGGAGAGCTATTTGGAACTATGCCCAAAGAGCAATAAAAATGTGCATACCCTTTGACCCAGCAATACCACTACTGGGTCTATACCCTGAAGAGATGAGGAAAAAGGGTAAAAACATTACTTGTACAAAAATATTTATAGCATCCCTGTTTGGGGTGGCAAAGAATTGGAAATCCAGTAAATGTCTTTCAGTTGGGGAATGGTTTAGCAAAGTGTGGTATATGTATGTCATGGAACACTATTGTTCTATTCGAAACCAGGAGGGATGGGATTTCAAGGAAGCCTGGAGGGATTTCCATGAACTGATGCTGAGTGAGATGAGCAGAACCAGAAAAACACTGTACACCCTAACAGCAACATGGGAGTGATGTTCAACCTTGAAGGACTTGCTCATTCCATCAGTGCAACAATTGGGAATAATTTTAGGCTGTCTGCAAAGGAGAATACCATCTGTATCCAGATAAGGAGCTCTGGAGTTTGAACAAAGTACAAGGACTATTCCCCTCAATTTGGGAAAAAAACCCAGATGTCTTATTGTTTGATCTGGTTACCTCTGAGAATTCTGTTCACTTTAAGGATATGATTTCTCTCTCATCACACCCAATTTGTATCAAGGTACAACATAGAAACAAAGTAAAGACCGATGGAGTGCTATATGTGGGGTGGGGGTGGGGGGGAGGGAAGCAAGATCGGGGGAAAATTGTAAAACTCAAATAATATCTTTAATAAAAATTTTAAAAAAAGAAATGAATGAAGTGTTCCTCAGATTACAAAAGATTTTTGTTTATTTAGTTTTGGTTTTCTTCCTCTGGATGGGGATATCATTGTCCATAGCCAGTCTTAATAGGGTTGTTCTAGCTCTCCAAACTGTGAGAGCAGATGCATCCAATAAGGTTGGTCATTTTACAATGTTTTTGGTAATGAGTACATTCTTCTCTTGTTTCTGTTCTCTTCACTCAGCTTCAGATCCTGTAATTCCTTCTATAGTTCTCTAGAGTCCAACCATTTATGGTTTCTTATAAAACAATAGTATTCCATAATATTCATGTATTATAACTTGTTTAGCCATTCCCCAATTGATGGGCATCCCCTCAATTTCCAATTCTTTTCCACTATAAAAGAGCTACTATGCATATTTTGGAATATGTAGGATTTTTCCCATTTGTCATGATTTCCCCTGGGAAAATAGGCCTAGAATTGGAATTGCTGGGTCAATGGATATAAACACTTTTATCGCTTTTTGGGGAAAGTTCTATATTGTTCTCTAGAATGGTTAGATTTGTTTACAACCCTATTTGTAGTGCATTAATATACCAATCCTTGCACAACCACTCTAAGATTGATCATTTTCCCTTTTTGTCATCTTATCCAACATGAAAGGTATGAGGTAATACCTCAGAGTTGTTTTAATTCGCATTTATTAATGATTTGGAGCATTTTTTCATATGATTGCATATAACTTTAATTTCTTCATTTGATAACTGTCTATTCATATCCTTTGGTCAAATCTATCTTATTTAGTATATTCAGTCTATCAATTCTATTTTCATAGGTTAATAACATTTTTTCATTATTAATCTTGTGGAATCCTGGTTGACCATTGCCTTGATCACAATTATTAAGCCTTTAAAAATTATTTGGTTTTTCAATAGTTTTTACTATTTTATAATTTTTCCTGCTTCCATTCACTACATAAAATTCTTCCTAGTTTCTTTCAAACTGCCTTTCATTATTTTTATAGCATAGATCTCAATGTATTCTTATATCATATGTTTTTTAGCATCTAGTGTTCAATCTGCAATTTTTTCTTGATAAGCCTAGAATTCAACTAAAGTGTAAAGTGTTCTATCTTTTTAAAATAAATAATAGCATTTTCTCTAGATTTGGAATTTGCACTTATCAAATGCATCCTTGTAACACAGTTTTAGCATAAAATGAGGAAAGGATAGGGAAGCAAAAAATGGTTTAGGATAGGGTAGCATCTGCCATGTTCCTAGGGAGGAAGAATGTACAGAAAAGAAGGATCTTTTCCAGCTACAACATGATTTAAGTGCCAAATACTGGAGAATATAGTTTATAAGGAAAATGGAGATTGGTTTACTTTGACTTGAATTTCACATATGAAGAAAATAAACAGTAAAAGAAAATAATGGAAAGATTTTTTTACATCCTCATGGGAGATCTATCCCCAAAGAGCATGGAATAATGGAAAGATTTTCAGATTTCATGGGCTTTTAATGACAGTATCAGGAGATTTTTTCTTAGGAGAGGGAAAAACAGCCAAGTACTCATACAAAATTAAAGAATCACAATTAAAAGATACTTCTGAATACTCTAAGTTACTTTGATGTGACTCACCTTCACCCCTAATAAATGAGAGTAAAATGAAATAAAAGAATTGTTTTAATTTTCATTTTTCTGTGATTATTTAATTTGACTGAAAATCTTCAGTGTCTAAGAATCTATCACTTATAGCAGTCCATTCCATTTTTGAATAAGAGAGATCCTTAGAACATTTTTGTTGTTATTGATGATTGTGGTAGTGTTATTACTGAAGTAATTGCTCTTCTTTAGAAAAAAAAAAACTGTTATTTTACTCTAAGATGTTAACTCATAGCTCCCAATCCCAGCTTTGAGAGCAACATGAATAAGTCATTTTATGGCACAAATGAAAATCCTTCCAGTACTTGAAGCTAATCATCATGATACTGTCATCACTGCTCCAAAATTAACATTTCCTGAATCTTCAAATGGCTTTGTCCAGACCTTTCACCACCTCATGAGGCCATTCTCATTCACATACTGTCCAGGATACTTAGTGGTTTTGTTTATCTGTTTTTTGTTCTATTTTTTTTATGAAATGTTGTGTGTAAGAAGGTACATAGCAGGATACAGATGTGATAATTGAGTAGTCCAAAATAATGTTCAAATATGTGCCCATAAATTTATGTCTATAAGCTATAAAAATCTTTTGAGCATTGCCTTAAACACTGTTAACTATGTATGACATTAGTCTTGGTTTGGCTTATGGGAACAAGCCTCTACATGGGATTCAGTCAGTTTCCAGTAGATTGGCAGAACTGATACCTAATTTTAGGCAGAGTTTGGTGAACTGGTTGTTAAAATGACACTTGCAGTCTTGGTTTTCTCTAGAGTGGATGCGGGGGGGCGGCATTGAGGCAAGCAGGGTGAATTGACATAGCTAGCAAGTGTCTGAGATCAAATTTGATCCCAGGAATATCATTCTTGCTGACACCAAAGTCAGTAATTGCCGGGTTTTTATTTACAACGCCGGCTTCTTTATGCTAGTCCGTCCGCTTACTCACCAGTCCAACGCATGATGAGTCTTCGGGGTACCTCCGGCCCCCACTCTTTGATGGGGGAAGAACCAGACAGAGCGCCTGAGGTGGATAATGAGTCTTTATTCTTCTGTGATCACATCCAGCTCCCGCCCAACCTCTCAGCAGACACTTTTATCCCCTCTGTCCTCCCTCCCATGAACTCTTACTCAATGAGGGGCCGAGTTCTGTAACATTCCCTTATAAGGTGATTATGTTTCCCCCGCTAAGCCTCTTCCCCCCGCCCCCAACAAGTAATCACTCAACTACTTAGCTGCCCAGATCTGATCCTCAAAAAAACATAAGTAATCTATTCCAAGTTGATAAGAGGTAGTAAGTTCTGACTCATTCATTCTTTGAAAGATCGATAATAAACACATTTACCTCACAGCAACTGCTATGAAGATGAATTTAGATTATACATGCATATATACATACATAATACAGCTTTAAGTTTTGTAAAGTACTATATATAATTTGGAAGGTACTAGACCATAAAATATATTGCTATTGTTTCTTTCAACCTTTCCAGCACTTAGTTTCATTATTTGTAAAATAAAAGGTTGTCTAGATTCATTTGTTCTATATCTGTGTTCCTGTGACTAGAGATTCCTTCCAGCTCTGTAAACTTATAATAATGTGAAAGATAAGCTTCAAATATTTTCCCTTTTTTATTATTGACACTGTTAACTCCTCAGATAATGAGTTGCTAACATACAGATGGCTGTTTAGCTCTACTTCCACACGTCAGCAAAAATAATCATCCCACTGAAAACTTTAATTCTTGAGAATATTATATAGATGTTAGTCAATCCCTGAAGAGTTCTAAGAAAAATAAAGTCATGAAAGCAGAATAGCAGATGTGGGCAGATGTATTTACAGGTTCATGATGCAATTTGAAATGTAAATTATTTTCTTTTTATTTAAATTTTATTTATTTATTATATTATATTTTATGTATGTCATATAATATATTATCTTTAATATATTATTTATTGTTTAAATTTTAAAGTGGTGAAGAAAGGGGTAGGAATTGAAACAAAATAAAAAGCTTTTGGTCAGAAGAAAATCAAGTAAATGAGAATTTTTGAATTGAATTAATTTCCTTAATTAAATAGAAAACATTTTATCAATGTGAATTGGTAAAAGAAAAAATAGCATTTTATATTAGGTGTTCTGAAATTCTAATTTTAAGAAGGAAAAATTAGAATGTAGTAAAATATTTTCACCAAATGCTTGAGAAAAGTAGAAATGTAGTATAGTTTTAGTTATGATAGTCATAGGAGAATAAGGGTACAAACCTGACCCTTGCTTGTGAGATATATTGGTGTAGCTAAAATTGCATTTTTTTTTCTTTCAACCACAAAGGTCACCTCCTTTCATTGTGATCAATGGATACTCACAGCAGTTTATTCTGGAGTTGTGATGTTAATAATGAATTTTTCAAGATTATATATATATATATATATATATATATATATATATATATATATATATATAATCATCTATAGGTGAAAGTTAAGTAACTTCATGTTAACTATTGCCTCTCTTCCTCCAGTTGGTTTCACTGAAACAAGTAATAATAGTTAGCTTAATAGAGTTCCTTAAAGTTTATAAATTACTTCAAAAGTATTACTCATTTAATCTTCACAACAATCCTAGGATATATTTCTCCTATTTTATAAATGATGAAACTGAGGCAGACCAAGACTAAGTGATTTGCCTATAGAAATGCAGTTAGAAAGGTTCTGAAGTCTTTCTGACTCCAGGTACAGCTTTCTATTTACTATGTCAGCTGAAATTAGACAGTTTCCCACTAATTGTTGCCTATACCTTGATCTTATTTCTACAAATTAGTCATACATATCTATGAGCAGTAATATCCTTCACACTTTTTATACACTTTATATAGATATTGTCATCATTTTTTTTCTCCTTAACCATGTGAGGATGTTCTGCACTTATGTTAGGTAAATGAGTATGTGGTATGACTGACCAATTAGGTATCAGGCTTTAAAAGATATATTTTGAGCAATCTAACTGGGACAAAAGTTCAGCTGGGACACAAGCATTGTACTCAAATATTTGAAGAGTTGATATGTGAAATAACCGATAGATTTATTTTTCATGACCCATAGAGAACAGAAATTTGAGAACTGCCAGCTCCATTGGTTGGAAATTATAAGGAGGTAGATTATTAGGTGCTTATCATAAAGATGATTTCTTTAATATTTTTAAATGTCTGAAAGAGGAATATACTGCTTTTAGAGATATTGAATTATTCATGAATAGGGAGGGTCCTTTAAACATGTAGGAATTAAAGAAGAATAATTACTTGATGAGAATGAAAATTGTTATCTTTGTTCTATAGGTAGATTATAAAAGTTCTAAAGGTTTGTTGATTCTAGGTTGACTACTATTACATATACACACACACATATAATATTGACAAAGATATATACATGATAAATATATTGTGTCCATATAGAATTAAAGAGTGAGATGACAAATACTTTGAATTAATAACTAGGATGATCAAATAACTGGAAACAGATAAATTACATAGAAATGATCAGGACTTTATTCAAAAAGACAACTACTTGGATATACCTATCACCAGATTAGAAAGGATCAAATAAAAGTTACTCATAGGAAATTGATAACTAGATAATTAAGGGAATCATCACTAATAGAGCACCTAGTTACTTTGGTTAAATTCAAGTCATTTGATGGAAATAAGCTACAACCTCAGACTTGTAAATGAGCCTGAATCACCATCAGTGATATTAGAAAAAGAAAGTTAGAGAAAACAGGAAAAATAACAAAAATTTGAATACAAACATCTTCAATTTCAAAAAAGAAGAAAATGTTATATTGAAACCGAAAGACAATGATTTTAATTGATTCATCAGCAATGTATCCATTAAAAAGATGATCACAGAATTATCACAAAGAAGCAGCACAATTGAAAGTGAACTTTTTTTAACTTAACTTTTTTTCTTTTCTGTTGCTCTAAATTAAATATCCCTGGTCCATTGAGTAACAAGTGGATATTTTCCTGGAGGAAAAGGTTCATTCCTTGATGAACTTTCTATTAATTAAACAAAATAGATGGCTAAAGAGCAGATGTTAACTGTGGGATAGTCTAGAAATTCCACTGGTATCCTTACGTTCTTAGGTGAAAGCAAGGGTGATTCCCATCCAAAATGAAATATCCATGACATATACCTCTATTGTGAATTTATGGGAGGTCATATATACATATATACATGAAAGTTCATAGATCTGAGTATTAAATTTGCAAAGGTTTACTCAAAAGTTCAACTCATGAGAAGATGGAAAAAACAAGAAAAAACCACAGTTTATATGTGGAAGTAAATGCCATCCTTTAGTGGTCTGTCAGTTCAACATGGGTAAATATTTTGATATGAAAGTCAAAAAGACTTGTGATCTTGCACTGCATTGAGAGTCATGTTTCCTAAGAATCATAAGATGAGTCCCTTTGTAGTCTACTTTGATTAGATTATGTCTAATGCATTGCAGTAATTACACAGATAAACTTGATATCATTCAGAGGAGGATAACAGTATGGTTGGGAGCATTAAGTTAATGGTATACAAAGATAACTAAATGTATTGAGTCTATGAAGATGTGTTGCGTGGAGAAAACAAGAATGGGAGAACATATAGTTTTCTTCAAGTATTAAAAGTTAGCTAGGTGGCAGAGAAGTTCAATTATTTTGTTTGAGTTCAGTGGAAACATCTCAAAGTAAAGAGTAGATGATAGAAGTAAAATATTTACTTAATATGCAGGAAAAATTTGCTAACAATAAGAGCATTTCCTACAGGTGAGTCTAAACTACCATACACCAAAATTAATCAAGCAAAGACTGGATGGCAAATTCTCTATATTGCAGAGTAAACACTCCTTGAAGAGGGAAGGGGATTAGATTAGAAAACTAAAGTTCCTTCTATCTATAAAATATCATAATTCTGTGATTCTCCATTGAGAATGAAAATTGATATTTCTAATCAATGGAGGTACCACATGCAAAATTAAAAGGTATCACTCAGGACCTGTTTTCCAGTTACACTACTTGGGAAAGACTAAAATATATTCAGCAGTGTTGATATCATACTATTTTATTGTAATAAAATATCTGGAAAACTAGTAATGTGCATATAGTACAGATGGTAATTAGAACGTTCAGTAACCTAGGATACTTCACTCAGCAGACATTGTAAATTGATGAAAGTTTATTACTGGTAATTTGATGTTTTGTTCTGCAGATTTGACCTCCCTTTGAAACAAATGTTATCAAGCAGTAACTTTACCAGATGGGGAAAGCATGAATAATATTTACTTCAATATCATATTATGTCCATGATATTATCAGAGTGAACGATTCCTATCAGATGTGTGGGTGCATATTATAAACACAGCTCTTTCTCTATCTCTGACTCTATCTCAATTTCTGTTTCTATCTCTTTTTCTGAAGATACATATATATATATATATATATATATATATATATATATACAAACACACACACATATATATGTGTGTATATATATATATATATATATGTATACGTGCAAATATATACAAATACATATATATTCCAGCGAGACACTTGAACATGTTGCCCCATCCATAAAAGATGTTATAGCCTTTGTTTCTGGTACTGTCCATGTGTGTTGTATCTGGATCCCAATTCAGCTCTTTCTCTCTATTTCTGTCTCTTTGTCTTGCTTTGAGAAAAGACTCCAGAATGGAATTTCAACATTTAGTTCTAATCCTACCTTGGTGACCAGATAATTAATTTAATACTTGGAATCTTCTAGTAGTATTTTTATTATTTAGGCATACAATTGAAGAATTGGATCACGGTCATGAAAGCAGATGAAATAGCTAGGATCTCTCCTCAAATAGAATATTACTAGACAACTTTTAGTCTCATAAGCAGATTGAGTAGTCACAGAATAATTTGAAGGATGAACAATGAAAAGGAAATATTTAGTGCTGGACCAAAGTCAAGATGGATAAAGTGAAAGAGGGTAAATGAGTTGTGATTAGCCTACTTTACTTCTAGTACTGAAAAATAGATAATTAGGCAAATATTTCTATTATTATTCATAGGGACTACATTCTTTTCTGTTGGACCACATTTTTCATTGCTTTTTCATGAAGCAATTTCTAGTAGTGTCTTTTTGATGCTGATTTAGAATAGAGATTTTTAATCTCTGGTGAATCATTGACTGTGCTGGTGGTAGTCTAGTAAAGTCCTATGAACCTCTTGGAATAATGTATATTTAATGTATAAGCGAATGTATGAATAATATGCAAATGTATACAATTAAATACATAATATTACAAGGGAAACCACAAAGTATCTGTTTTCCCATCCAGGTTTATGGATAGCCTGAAATCTCTTGACAGATCCCTAATGTATGTGTGTGCCCTAGTTTTAAAAGCACAACTGTGCAGATTGGCCTAGATTCCTGTTTCCCTATATTTCACTTACTTCTATGTAACCTAGGTCAGATTCCTACTGGACAGATTCTACTAAGTGAGAAGGGTTTCAAATGCTGGTCCAATGACAGACAGTCTGCAGTCTGAAGAGTATTCAGACTTACTAAGCAAAGGCTCATCCCCATCAGAATATAGATATGTGTTTTCTTGGGAGCACAACAACAACACCTGAAACAATCTCTTGTTGTATAGAGGAGTTATGATCTTCATGAATGGAGAACTCACATCCTGGATCATTTACATTACTATTGAATTTGTCAGGGAGGTAGTATTGCAGTCTCCTTTTGACTGAGAGGAAAACACTATTGATATTCTTCACATTCTTCTAGGAACACCCTATTACCCTAGAAATATCTCTGTATATCAATTTGTTAAGCCTCCAAGTCCATATCAAACACTGTCTGTATTATAAGATTTTCTTTCTTTTCCTTGTCTGTACAATGAATTCACTGAATGGAACAATTGCAAGAAAAATCAAGATGAAATATGACAGGGTTAGCAAAGTTTCCCTAAGAATTAAGACCTAAATTCTACTCCCACTTTTAATACATACTTGCTGGGTGGTCCTAAGCAAATTATCTAACTTGTCATATACCAAGACAACTATCTTTGATTACAAATTGCCTTAAAGATGTATTTTTTCTTTCTGAGTTTTCCCTTAACTATTAATATGAAATCTACCCTCAACAAGACTTCCAAAATAATTTTCTTTAAGCACAAATCTTACTATGTCTCTCCTCTACTTGATAAACTCTTATTTGACACTAGGAAAACATATATAGATAATATATAGATGTGGATAGAGATATAGCTAGATATATATGGATTTATCTCTATTATCTGTCTATATCTGTCTATCTGTCCATGTATCCATCCATCCATTTATCTATCTATCTATCTATCTATCTATCTATCTATCTATCTATCTGTCTGTCTGTCTATCTATCATCTATTGATTCTCTTTGCATGATAAAGACCTTCACGATCTGACCCAAATCTCTCATTTCAGTCATGTTATACATTTTATCCCTTTTTGAATCCTAAGTACAATGTAAAATAACCTTTCTCATTTGCTCAAAAATGACACTATGCTTTATCCTCTGCCTTTTCACTGTCAATTTATCATGCCTGGAATATACTTTATCCTGACCTTTTATTCACAGAATCCCTTAGTATGAAATTCAAGGGCCAATTTTCCCCATCTCCTACCCCAACTTCTTGTGTCAATCCATACTCACTAACTTGAATTTGACTACTTTTTAAAAAATTTTAATTCTACACCTTTATCCTATATAAACAAGTCAGATCTACTATTAGAATCTAGGATTACGGGGAGCAGAAATTATTTAATTTTTTTTTGGTCTTTCTGTCCTCAAAGTGAATGACAAGAAGTAACTTGTTAATATATACTTATAAAATAATTGAATAACATCATAACTCTGGTTCAAAAAAGGCAGCAGTGGTTGTTATCTTTTTTGTTTCAATTTAAATGTATTTATTTATTATTCTAACTACATGCAAAAATAGTTTTCAGCATTCATGGTTTTGGTAAGATTTTGAGTTACATATTTTTTCCCTCCTTCCTTTCATTCCACCCCTCCCCTTAACAGTGAGCAATGAGATATAGGTTATTCATACATGACTATGTTAAACATATTTCAATATGTAAAAGATGAGTCAGAACAAAAGGGAACAAAAACCATGAGAGGAGAAAGAACATAAAGCATAAAACAAATTTTTAAATTAAAAAGAATTTACTTTAGTCTATATTCAGTCTCCATACTTCTTTCTCTGGTTGTGAATGGCATTTTCCATCACTAGTCTTTTAGAATTGTATTTGATTATTGAACTACTGAAGAAAATTAAGTCCATCATATTCTATCATTACACAATGTTGTTGTTAGTGTGCATAATGTTCCCCTGGTTCTGTTCACTTCATTCAACATCAGTTTATGTAAGTCTTTCCAGGTTTTTCTGAAGTGTCCTTCTTTCTCAAAGAGAATCAAAACCACACCCATTTGTTAGCCTTACAGTATGCTTCACTATGACTCAACATACCAATACAAGTTTGGAAAGCTGAATTACAGGTTCGGCACAAACAATCCATGTGAAGACGTAGGGTGGATTCTCTAAACGTGTTTCTCATGTTGCCTTTGAACTACCTCAATTTTACTTTCCTCATAAAACACAATCCTCTCATTTGAGAGTATGCTATATTGAGAGGTACTGTACTTGTGTCCCCCATTTTGCATAATTGATTCCTTAATTCTTGAGAGAACTTGAGAGTGTTCTTGTAGCCATTTTTCTGAACCTTTTGAGAACATTTTTCTTATATGAGTTCTCCCTAAAGTAGATGTTTTGCTAAATTATACATTTGGTATTGCATAATAATCTGCAAATAGAAGATCATGCACCAAAACTCCCTTCACTGTGATTTCAGTTTGTAGCTTTTTTCAAGTAAGAATTTGCCATTAGTGTAATAGCTGAATTTGAGGCCATGTTCATCCCCAATGAAGACATTTGATAACATGACTGAAAATATCATGCTAAAAAGTATAGGAGCAAGGATACATCCTTGTTTGACTCCATTGATGACTGAGAAGTCTCGAGAGCATTATCCACCATTCAGAACCAGGGCATGCATGCCATCATGACATTGACACACTTAACTAGTGAACTCTGGGCAATCAAATTTTGACATAATTTTCCAAAAACCTTAACAACATGCAATAACAAAGGCCTTGGTTAGATCTACAAATACTGTATACAGACCTCTATTCTGTTCCTGGCATTTGTCTTGGAGTTGTTCTGCAGAACACCATATCGACTGTTCTTCGGCCATTTCTGAAGTCACCCGGGCTCTCAGGGAAGTGACTTTCCAGGTGAAGGATCAGTCTATTGAGAAGTACTCTGGAAAGAATATTACAGCCATGACTAAAAGAGAAATTATCCCTGTTATTATCACAGATCAGTCTATTCCCTTTACTTTTATAGACATGGACAATGGCAACATCCCTGAATTCTTGGGAGATAACCTCTTTATGCCATATGACTTGGAAAATTTCAGTCAGTTTTTGGATGAGCAGTGGACCCCACACCTTGTAAATCTCAGCTGGAAAAGAATCAGCCCCAGATACTTTGCCACTTAAAAGGAGCCTGACTGGAATTCAAAACCTGTTCTTCAGTTAAAACTTCAGCTAGCAACTGACTTAAACTTGAGGTAAATATCCAATGCAGCCTCTGAAGCTGAGATTCAAAAAGTATGCATCGATTCTCTGCTGCTTGTGCTAATTTTAGTCTAACAATACCAAAATACTCAGTTGCTCCATCAGTCATCGCCATCCATATGTAGAATCATCTATTACAGCAAATGGAGAAGTTTTGAGCACTGTGGGCAAGTTCATTTACCTTGACAGTGTGTTTTCCAGGAAGGTACCCATTTACAATGAGGTTGACACTTGCATTGCCAGAGTTAGCTCAGTATTTGGGAGGCTCTGAAAGAAACTATGGGAGAAAAGTATTTGACTACCAAACTGAAGGTCTACAAAGCTGTTGTCTTGACCTCATCGCAATATGCTTGTGAAACATGGACAATCTCCCAACACCATGTCAGGAAACTTGAATTGCTTCCATTTAAATTGTTTTAGAAAGATTATGAAGATTACTGGCAGGAAAGATACCAGACAATGAAGTCCTTTCCAACATTACTATAGAAAGTGCAACACAAAGGGATGGGCATGTTGTTAGGATGTCAGACAAAATGCTTGCCAAAAACAACTATTTTATAGAGAATTCACACAGGGCAAGTCCTGACAAGGGGACCAAAAGAAGTGATACTGAGAAACCCTTAAGGTCTCATTGAAGAGCTTTAGAATTGATTGTACAGCTTAAGGACTGACCACCATGGCATGTATTCATTAGAGAAGGTGCTGCACTCTATGAGGAAGGCAGAATTTAAGCAGCTCAAAGGAAACATGACATACATAAGTTTAGACTACCCACCCCAAATATTCAAAAGGACTATTTGTGCCCAACCTGTGGCAGAGCTTTCTGAGATCCTATTAGTTCGATCTGTCATAGTCAGACACACTGTAGTTTGTCTCAAACATAATGTTGTCATTTTGGTCTTCTTGGAGATAACAAAGGACAAGTACCAAGCATCCAACATTTGGCCTTTGAACAATGTGACTAACTCTATGTAGTTACCCACTTTGTAACAGAGTATGGATGGTTGATTATTTAATTCTTAAAAAAGACCTCAGTGTCTGGTAACTTTTCCTGTCAAGTGATCTTCACAATCTTCGTAAGGCTATTCAAAGTGGAAGTAATTCATTTTCCTGGTATGGCACTGGTATATTGTTCAGGTTTCAGAGTAAGTATTACAAAATATTATCTTTCAAAAATAAAAATCAAATTCACAATTAAAGGTTGAGTATTCACCCTAAATCATACCAGTTAATAGCAATTTCAAGATTTCTATTAGCGATGATTGATTTTTCTCTTCAGTTTCTCTTTTTCTACTCTCAGATTTCATGGCAGATTGTGTACAAATTTTACATTATTTCTTGAAAATAACTCCAGGGATTTTTTAATTAAAATACATATTTAAGACAAGTAGTACCTAGGCAGGAACCACAGTAATATTAATGATATTTCCTCATTGCACCCAAAATCAATTTTAAGACTATGTGTTACATTTCTCAGGGAAATTTTTTTCCTGAAAGTTTCAAAATTTATAAGTTTTTTTTAGATTTTTCAAGGTAATAGGGTTAAGTGACTTGCCCAAGGCCACACAGCTAGGTAATTATTAAGTGTCTGAGACCGGATTTGAACCCAGGTACTCCTGACTCCAGGGCTGGTGCTTTATCCACTATGCCACCTAGCTTCCCCAAGTTTCAAATTTTATAATGAAAACAATGACCCATTGGAAAATATAGAAATATGACCCTTGGAATTTCCAACTTAACTATTGTCTAACACACAACATATAATCATTATCCTGAATTCCTCTAAGTTTCTGATTTCCCTATTTCTTATAATAATATTTATACTTCTAGTTAGCTGGGTCCACAAAAGTAAATCTTTAACCCTGTAACAACTACATAGTTCTTCATATCTAATCATTTATAATCCTTGAAATTTCAATTCCAAAAATATCTCACACCTGTCCCCTTTTTTGGTTTTTAACATAGATTTTGTAAATTAGCAAACATCTTTTCTCTCCTCACTATCCACCTTCTCAAAGAAATTAAAAAGAAAACAAGTACAAAACTATGTAAATAAAGCAAACTTTTGAAACTCTACCTATCTATTTATCATTTTGTACATCAAATGCAAGGACTTATTGATAGGAGTGTTATAAATCATTGGTCTTCTAGAATCATGGTCATTGAAATGCTTAGAATGCTTAAGGTATTTCAAATCTGTATTCACAATGTGGTTATTATAGTACAAACTGTGGTCTTAATTGGTTCTCTTGCTTTCAGTCTTACTCTTCTACAATCCATATTTAATAACATAGATCTGAAATATATATTTGCAAAGTCTGAAAAAATATATATTTTCAAATTATTCCCCTGCTCAAGGAGTGATAATATTTCACAACCTTTTAGATATTTTCTTTTAGATGTATGCTTTAATTGACTTTTAAAGTCCTCCACAATCTAACTCTGACCTATTTTCCTTAGTTCAATGACTGGATTTTTTTAATAATTCCTTTTTACTGAAGTCAATAAATTTAAAAATTATCTAGGTTGTTTGTGAGATCAAGTTATCAACTTCTTGCTTAATTGGATTCATATTAGCAATATGATAGAAATCTTTAACCGTGAGAAATAATTTTCTTAATTTTGATTATGAGATCCCTACTTTGGGAAGTCTTCCCTTTAACCACTGCTTAATTCTCTTTATCTAATCATTTGTAAACCTTAAAATTTCAACTACCCAAAATAGTTCATAGTTCTCCCCTTTTTTAAATTTATCTTTTTAAAATGCGCAAACATCTATGTCTCTTACAATCCTACTGGGTAGAATGTACTTTGGGAAGTAGAATCCCCATCTGGTTCAAAAGAACCACTGGGAATGGCAACCACACTTTATTCTATATTACATAAGTTCACAGAGAACTTCACTGTTTCCTCTGGAGCTGTTTATTTCATAATTTCTTATGTTATAAATATATAACATTATTTCCTTATGCCTCAATTAAGGATTTGGAGAATCCTTAATTGGTATTTTTACTCTTACAGAATGAATTAGTATAAATTAGTATTATTAATACAAAATGAATTAATATAAATTAGTATAGCCTTTCTTAATCTATAAGTCCTTTTACTTAGATCTCTTTGGGATATAGATATAATAATGATATTGCTGGGGAAGCTAGGTATTACAGTAGACACTCTGGAAGCTAGAAGATCTGGCAACAGATACTATGTGACCCTGGAAAAGACACTTAACCCTTATTTGCCTCAGTTCATCATCTATAATATGGGGAAAGAAAGTAATAAATCACTCAAGGATCTTTGCCAAAAATGTCCATGAACAAAAAAATCCATAAGTTATCAAGAGTCACACATGAGTAAATGAGTAAATAACAATAAATGGTATAGTTATATCAAAATATAGCTACAATTTTCAAACATTGGGATCATAGAGAAATTGAGGGACCTTGATTTGAAGAATAGACTATTCAAGGGGCTGTTAGCTCTTGTCAAATATTTGAAGATCATAATGTGGAAGAAAGGTTAGACTTATTCTTGTTCTGAGGATAGAATGAATGAAAATGCACCAAGATTTAGGTTCTAAGAAAAGCTTTCCATGGCTGTGTATTGTCATAGAGGTGATAAAATGTTTTTTAAAGACATTATTTAAAAGGAGACTAAAAATTATCATTCAAAGGACTGTTATTGAAGAGATTTATATTTAATTAAATAGATATTTTCTAAAATGGAAAAGACTTTACTATTCTCATGGAAGAGGTGACTCTTCTCTCACCAATATGATTATTTTTCTATGCATCCTTAATTTGATCCCCTGCTATCTTCTGCAGCAGATTACCCTTATTATCCTTCTTTTGTTTTTGAATTTTTTTGAATTTTTTAGTTACTTGCAGAAATACTTTCAAACATTCTTATCTCTATACTTTTTATTTCCATGTTTTTCTACCTCTTTCCCATTGCTTTTTTCTTCTCATCAAAGCAATCTGATATAGGTTATTTTTTAATAGATATGTTTAACATATTTACACATTGGTCATGTTGTGAAAGAAGAATCAAAACTGAATGGAAAAATATGAGAAAAAGAAAATAAACGACAATTTTTTTTAAACTGAAAATTGTATCCTTTGGTCTGCATTTAGATTTAATAGTTTTTCTCTTGATGTGGATACTATTTTCCATTACAAATCGTTTAGAATTGTCCTTGATCCCTGAACCACTGAGAGGAGCTTAGTCCATCATAGTTGATCATCACACTATGTTGCTATCAATGTGTACAATGTTCTCCTGGTTCTGCTCACTTAGCATCAGTTCATGTAAGTGTTTCCAGACTTTTCTGAAGTCTAGGTGCTCACGATTTCTTACAGGACAAAGGTACTTAATTGCACTCATAAACCATATTGTGTTCAATCATTCCCCAATTAATGGACATCCCCTCAGTTTCCAATTCTTTGCCTTTATAAAAAAGGTGCTATACATATGTTTTCTACATATGGGACTCTTCCCCTTTTTGTGACCTCATTGGAATACAGCTCTAGTAGTAATATTGCTGAATCAAAGGGCCCACTGTCATTCTAATTTCCCCTCTTATGTCTATACTTTTCTCCAACTTAATCCCCTAGTTTCTCACTTTCCTGATGTTCAAAATAAATTTTTTAAAAATCTATACTTGTTCAAATTATTTTCACTAATTATTGTCTTATAGACCTCCTCCTCTTCTTGGTTAAACTTCTAGAGTTTCCTCTAAAAGCTTCCACCTACCTTGCTCTTTATTTCTGTTATAGCTTCTGCAGTCTCCCTTTCAGCTTAATCTTTCAATGAAAACTATCCTTTCCAAAGTTGTCAATGTTTATGATATAGATCAAGACTTTCCTTCATATTTTCACTACATTTATATTTGCCTTTATTGATAGCTATAGTTCTTACTTCATTTTTCAACAGATTATACTTAGAGATAAGCCTGAGATAAATGAATTATCTGATCTTTGATAATCAGTTCCAACATCACTCAATCCTTTTCTGTGTTATTTTCCATGTCCACAAAATGGAGATAATTAAACAACATATATATATATATATGCATATATAAATATATATATATATAAATATATCAGGGTTATTGTGAGGTGAAAACAGATAACATTTGAAAAACTTTGTATACTCTAAACCCCATATTATATATATATATATATATATATATATATATACACATTATTATTCCTTTTATAATTAGTTATTTCTTCAACTATTTTTGAATTACTAAATTCATCATTGACTATCCTATATAGGAGATATTCTGCCAAATCTAGTTTCGTAATTTAATATATAATACTATATAAACAGTGGTCTTCAATGTGAGTTCTGCCACTGACTCACTATTTCACATTATAAAAGTTAATTTACTTTACTGGGCTTCATTTTCTTGATCTCTAAATTGATAGATTCACTTTATATAATCTCTAAAGTATCTTCTGGTGTTGAAATACTCTGACTTTGTTACAATTACAGAATCTCCACAAACTGCATTACAATATCCCTCTGATTTTATTTCTAATAATGGTTCATTTATTATCTGGCCTGGCATAGGATAAGAGAACCAGCTTCAAAACAAAACTTCTTTAGAAAAGACTCTGCTTAACTTTAAATAATCAGTATCATATTTGAAGGTTACATACATATGATTATATATATGTATATACATACATATATGTATAATTTTTAGAAAAATCAATAAAAATGCAAAAAAGTAATAACATGGAATTCTTATGTCTAGACAAGTTTAGAAACACTGAAGTCTTCCTTACCTGATGCCACTATAGAGTGTATGTTTTGGAAAACTGATACACAGAAATGACATTAATCATTGGAGTATATTATTAAGCTCACTTGTGTATAAAATTGAAAGCATACTGGAAAATCCTTTTATGATTCTAGAATTTATTTGTTTAGATGTATGAAATTCATGTTTGAAAGTTCCAGTCAATATCCCCTAAAGCAATTTATCCTTTATGTAATATTTTTCTATGTATTGAACTTTATTTTCAAAGTCCCTTGAAAAATTGCAAACCCATTTTATTGTATAGGGTTTACACTGATGAATTCTTTGTCCTCATAAATCTGCTTTCTATTTGGTAATTCTCTCTCAGTAAATCCACAGAAACTTATTTAAATAAGATCCTTGAGGTCAAGGACATTTTTCACCAAACATTGCCCATTTATCTTAGAGGTGCTAAATTAATAGAGTTAATATCTTATTTTCATTCCTCTGACCCTTTTGTCTCTCTTTTACACAATTATGATATTTACTAAATTCAATCCAATAAATAGTAATTAAGCATTTATCTTATACAATAGGCAATACTTTGCAAATTTTTTTCTAATTTTTTTAAAATTTATTTAAGGGAATGGGATTAAGTAGTTTGCCCAAGGTCACACAGCTAGGCAATTATTAAGTGCCTGAGACTGGATTTGCACTCAGGTCCTCCTGAGTCCAGGGTCAGTGCTCAATCCACTGGGTCACCTAGCTGCTGGTTTGACTGTACTTTGTATTGGAAATACAAAGCTGAAATGAAAACCAGCTCCTCCCTTATTTCAAAGATCTTCCATTCTACTAAGGTACTTATTCTTATATAAGAATAACTCTTATATGATTTCTCTGTCATCACATTCAACTGAGAACAATGTATAACTTGAAACCAATGTAAACACTAGCAGAATTCCTTCTGTGGGGGATGGGGAGGGAAGCAAGAATGGGGGAAAAATTGTAAAACTCAACATAAATAATCTCTTTCTTTAAAAAAATAACTTAAAATTTTTGGTTTTGAGAAGCCATTTTTATAAACTTATTGAACAATTCCTTATGATATTCTATTTTGTGGATCATAGCTATTTCATTTATCATATTGAAATTTAATATGTCACAGATTGATTACAAAAATCATTTTTACCTTCTAGACCACTCTCAAGCTTTCATCATATCACATTTGGGGATCCAGTTCTACAAATGACTTAGATCTTCTCCTCCCCCTCAGATAATCCTCATTTATTTCAATATCTAATTAGGTTTAGTTGGAAGAATATCACTTCACTTTTAGTTTTATTTCTTTTTTCCTCCACTAAAATTATATTATAGAGCATTTCACACTGATTAAATTCTCCAAATTATTTTCAAAACTTCCTTTATATTATGAATGTAGAGAAAATGGAATGATGTTAAAGTTCAGAAGTATAATAATGCATGACTAGCTCTAATTGCATCTGATATTTTCCTTTTTTTCACTTGATTTACTATCACATACTTAACTGATTTGTTTTTGAAAGGTGAATATTGGTTTGTTTTTTTCCCCAAACATTAAAATCATCTTCGAAACCAAAGATGAAATTTTACTAAAGTATTACTTATTTGAGGAAATTTTAGCTATAAATGAAGATTTATCTTTGCACCAGTAACTAAGCAAAATGAAAATTTTGGTTGTATTTTATAGTGAAATTTGATGAATTCCATGAATTTAATGAAAAGCATCAAAGATAAACCAAGAACTTCAGTTTTGGAGACATCATATTGGTTCTCTTAAATAAACCATGAAAGAAATAATGTTTGAAGAAGAAAATTATTTAAGTTGTGCAAATATAGATCAGTGAGGTAACCATTTTAGTAATAAAGTCATTTGGTGAAAAAAACTAATGAATTGATTGCAGAAATACAAAAGGAAAGAAAGCTATAAAGAAGGAAAAGTAATATTATCTAATAAAAGTTTGAATTGGGGAGCTGGAAATTGTGCATGGAAAGGTAGAGTGAGGATTTAGAGGTAACAAAACTTTCAAGAATTGGTTACTGAGAAAATGGATAATGCAGTAATATCAGCAGAAAATTTTAGGAATTGGTGCTTACTTAAGGTTAATGAATTTAGTTTCTCTTTAGCAAGGTTTTCAGCTGTACTTAAATGATTGATTAGAGAAAAGAGAGTCAGGAAACCAGACACAGTTGTACAGATCTTCCTTCAAGAAAACTTCTATCATAATCCATCTTCAATAAGACAGATTTTTTATATTGCCTCATTTCTTACATTGCCTCTGACTTCTCAGAACTTTGAAAATATTTCAATCTATAGACTGTAAAAATTACAAATACATATATATATATATATACATGTATGAAATATGTGTGGATTCATAAATGCATACACACTGGTATATATAGTTTTGTTTCTACTGGATTGGGTTGACTTTATAATTCATCTCAGTAAAACCTGATCTCTAATGTATCAGAATAACAAACTCTTATCCAAGTGCTCTAGAATCCAACGTGTAGGAAGAGACCTCCATCGATTCTTTTCTTCATTTATTTTTAAATAATTGTATTTACAGAATTGTAATTGTATATCATAGAAATTAAAGCAATATCACTAATTAGGAATAGAAAATTCATGATTTTGAAATCATTAGGCATCTTCCACTTGTACAGATTTTGTTCAAACTGCAGTGCTTTCTATCTTTGTACATACATATATATATATATAATATATAATGAATGTTTAATTAAGTGATTTTCATTATTTTGCATCAATTAAGCTGGTTGAGTGGAACATGCATTTAAAATAATACAAAACTACTTTCAAACATTTTGTAGAGATCAGCAAGGATTAATAATCAAAATTCTAATTATAGCTTTAACACTTGCTTCTACTTCAATAAATTATACTGGTAATCACTTTTAATTTATTTATCATCACAAAATCTTGATTTTAGATTTTGTAATCAGCATACTCTGTAAAACCTGAAAAGAATTGAGCTTATAATCAGAGAACACCTTTCTCCAATTCTGACCTAAAAAGCAAAAACAACTTAAAAGACATGTTAAGAAATGACAACAGATGAATAAGCAGTTCAAAGAAGAATATGTAAAGAGAAAGGGAAGACAACAGAGAGGTTTAATTTAGTATTATCTCCAAATATCATGTTGAAGATGTATTTTGCTTGATCTCTTTGTATCCAGAAGCTGTGGGCAAAATTTATTCAGTTTCAGATTGCAGGTCTCAAACTCAGGACTTCTTGACATAATTCCATTTCCTATGCCAACCATTTTAGGTCATCTCTGCATAAAAATCTCATATCTGTAACTTGATGGTTCCTCTAGTCAGGTGATTACTGAATGAATATTGGGGACAGCTAGAGAGAATGGAGTGGGGAACTATCAGGAGCATAAAGGATAAAGAAAGATTATTGCCCTTAAACCTTTCTCTACAACAACAACAAAAAAAAAACCAATAAAAAGTCTACAGGGATATAGGTCTATTGAAGCCTATAGAATGTAAGGCATAATTCTCTCTAGACTATAGAGGAAGAATGAAAATGAGGGCCGTTTCCAAACTCCTGTCATGTCAGTGTCTTAGGAAAACAAAACACAACAACATCCGTATAACTTGCACTAGTTTCGTGCTCTGGCTAAGCCACAATAATGAGCTTTAACAATGATAATGGTGATCTTTTTATTGTACTTGCTGCTGCTGGAGGAGAAGGAAGAGAATCAAGAAGCAAGAAGAGGAGGAAGGGAGAGAGAGAGAGAGAGAGAGAGAGAGAGAGAGAGAGAGAATCTGGTTATCTCAAAACAAGTTTGGAATTCCATAACAAATTTACAACCAGTGTTTTCCTAACATTCTCAACTCAATATGTGGAGATTCATGGAGTGAAAAGCATAGAATGAAATTCGTTGTTTGAAGCTTTTCTATTTAAAAAAACTAGTTTTCCTAACCCTATGTACTGTATACAAAAAGAATGTGACTATTTGACACAGAAGAAAGGCTAAGATATTGTGTTAGGATAGACAGTTCAAATCCCAGCTCTTCTACTTAATACTTTTCTAATCTTGAGCCAGTCATTGTCCCTTCTCTGAGACTCAGCTTCTGCATCTATTATGACTGGCATTTATATAAGAATTTTTAAAAAAGCTATACAAATCCCATATCAATGTAAGATAGTAAAAACCATGCAAAGGTATTGCTAGCATAAATTTCCTTTTTCACAACTGAGGAAATAGAAACTGATAGAGATTAAAAATCCAGGACAATATGGTTGGTAATTGTCTGAGGTCACATTTGAACTAATGTTGTCTGACCCTGGTTGTTGGAAAAACATTTTGTAAATTGTTAGGTGCTCTAGGGTATTCTTTTTACACTGACTGGGATATTCTGCTACATGATCTATATGCCTAAATAGTTATCTAGATATATAGACAAATGTGTAGTTCCCTCTGCCTCCCCTTTAAATCCCTTGCCTTCTCCTGTTCCATAAGTGTGTATTTACCAAAATAGAAAATTAAAAATCTAAATAATATTATGAATATAGATCTGAATGTTTGGTCCCTTGAGAGGGTCTCAAGTATCTCAAGGAATTGTTTAGATCTGAATTATTTTTGTGAAAAAATATTTTGCTATTTTGTTACTATAGTTACTGAGTTTATCTTGGCAGGTGGACTTCCAAGTATTTCATATAGTCAACAGTTATTTTAAATGGAATTGTTCCTTCTATTTCTTGCTGTTGGATTTTCTTACTCATATATAGAAATGCTGATGATTTACATGGAATTATTTTATAACCTGCAACTTTGTGAAAGTTGTTCAACATTTCACATAGCTGTTGTTGATTCTCTAGGATGTTCCATCACTGCAGAGTGAAAGTTTTGTTTTTGTTTCCCTATTCTAATTCGTTCAAATTCTTTTTATACTGTTTTCTGTTTAGTTAGCACTTCTCATACTCTATAGAAGAATAGTAATGATAGTGGCCATCCTTGCTTCATCCTATTCTTTTTGGGAATGATTCTAGTTTGTATTTGTTGCACATAATACTTGCTGGTGACTTTAGACAAATATTACTTATCGTTTTAAGGACAGCTCCATTTATTACTGTGTTTTATGGTGTTTTAGATTTTAATAGGAAAGATATTTTGTGTTAGGAAAATGGCACCTGTCTCCTAAGGTTGTCAAGAAGATTATTCTAGATATTTGTCAAACCATTAAAGTACTGTATGTATTTATTATCATTATCATCATCACCATTACTACAGCAGCAACAACTACTACTACTACTACTACTACTACTACTACTACTACTACCACTGCTATTCCTCTTGGATATTGTGTCCATAGATGTTTCTTTTCCTATGTTTGCTGGGTAATTAATTTCTATGATATTTATCTTGGCAGGTAATTCTGAATGTTTGTCTCTTTTCCTCTCCATTTTCATTTTGAGTCAATCATTATCAGATTGGCAAGGTCTCAGGCAAATATATTTTCACTACTACTGATTAAACATCCAGACATTTAATAATTACCTAGCTGTGTGAACTTGAGCAAGTCACTTAAACCCACTACCTTGTAAAAATTTAAAAAAAAAAGAAAAACAACCAATCTTTCTTACATCTTAAGCTGTGGTGAACAAAATGCATGTCATATTTTTAATATTATCTTTATGGGTTTACTTCCCAAATTTATCCTCTCTTAAAGTCCTCCCTTAAAATGTCGGCTGTGAGGAAAAGACCTCTTGTGCTGCCAAAGCTTTTATTTCAATGCCTAGAGAGCTTCCCAATTCTCTTTATTACTTTGCATTTTTTCATTTTTATTTCCCACAGAAGTACATTTTCTTGTATTTTGTGCTAATGATCTAAAGAGTAGAGAGGCATTCCTTTAGCTCTTCTCATGTTCTCTAGTAGTAACAACAACCTAAATTTTGTACATGCATTATTTAACTTAACTCTATAAGAAACATAATTGTCATATAGTCTGAAAGGCTCTTTCGACATTCTATTCATCATTTCTGAATTCCTAAACATTTTCCGTGTCATCTCCAACCCTACACATGTTGTCTGTAGCTTCAGTAAAACTCCCCCAAATTCCAATTTATGTTCTTTTGCTGACCTACAATATATCAAAACTAAACTTTCCTGAAAGTCTCAACATGGAAGGGATAACTGTTATTTTGACTAGCAGGGTATTTTCTTTATTTAATCATTGAAGGATTAAATAATATTCAGACAGAATTTATATATTTAACCACTTTTCAGAAGTTTTTTTTTTTTACACAAATAATATCTTTTCCTTAACCCTTTTGCTCTACATACACATTTATTGACCTAGTTCAGACTCCTTTATTTTCTTGCCTGAGATATTTCAATACATTTCTAATTGTCCTCCTTGCTTCAAGTCTTTCTTCCCTAAAATGCAAATTGAAATAACTCTAAGGTACAATCTAAGATTGTCTAATATAGCAGAAAAGGAAAATATTATCAATATTAGAGGGAATGTGGGAAAACTGGTACATTAATGCTCTATAAGAGTTGTGAACTGATCCAACCAGTCTGGAAAGCAATTTGGAACTATGCCCAAAGACCTATAAAATCATGCTTGCTCTTTGATCCAGCAATACTACTATGAGTGCTATTTCTCAAAAAGGTCATGAAAAAGGAAAAGAATGCATGTATATACAAAAATATTTACGGTAGTTCCTTTTGTATTGTCAAATCATTGAAAATTGAGAGGATGTACAATAGGGGAATGAATAAACAAATTTGTGATATATGAATATGATGGAATGTAAGAAATCATGAGTACGTGGATTTCAGAAAACCTGGGAAGACTCATATGAACTGATATTGAGTGAAGTGAACAGAATCAGGATATCACTGTATACCTTAGCATCAAACTTATGTGCTGATTGACACTGATAGACTTACTTCTTCTCCACAATATAGGGATCAAAGATAGTTCTAAAAGACTTGTGATGAAAAATGTCAATCCACATCCAGAAATAGAATTATGAACCTTAGTGCAGACCAAAGCATGCTATTTTCACTTGATTAAATTTACTGTTTGTGGTTTCTTTCTCACAGTATTTTCCCTTTTTATGATTCTTCTTTCATAACATGACTAATATGGAAATAAATTTAGCATGGCTGAACATGTAAAAGCCTATATCAGATTCCTCACTGTCAAGGGTAGGGCAGAGAAAATGAATGGAAGTGGGAAAATATGCAGTCCACAATCTTATTACAAGTGTATTTGGAAACTATATTTACATGTAAATAGAAAAAATTAAATAAAATTCAAAAAATAGGACAAAAGACTCTCCTATATAATCTATGCTGCATCATCATTATCATTATCCCTGGCATATAAACATATATATTTAAGGTTTACAATGCATCTTTTATGTCACATCATTTGATTCTCATAATAATTCTGATACATAGGTACTATTATTATTCTACTTTTCTAAAAAATGTTATTATTGATAACAGTATTAAAGTTAATTATCCTGAGTCATATATCTTGTAAATATCTGTGGCAAATTTTGAACTCACATCTTTCTAGCCACAATTAATTTTAAATGAACTAAACATGCTTATATTAAGTTTCTATTACATACTAAGTTTTATGCAAAGAATCAGGGTTATAATGACAAAAATGAAATAGTGATTCTCCTCTAGTAGCTGAGAGTCTACTAGGGGACGAAACTTGTAAACTAACAAGTGAAGATGAAGGTGGTGAAGATGAACTCAATTCTATATTTAGAATAAACAAGCTCCAGAAATGATTGCTAATGCTTTCTAGAACTGGTGGAAAAAGCTGGACTAGAAAGCTTGTGGTTCTGAGATAGTTTCATGAGAACTCAGACTATCTCCCCTCTATGTAGTATACCTTTCCTTGTGATTCTGTCATTCTTTAGAGCCCCTGTTCATCTTGAAATTGGAAAACAAACATAGCTAGAAATTATAAATTTATTATATTCTGTAAATGTTCCATGTTTGTTTTTCCTCACTTGCTGACTAATTATTATTGCTTAAGCATTTGCAGCTAAGCACATGAGGAACAGAGAATTCTAGAAGCTAATTATTCATGTGAAACAAAAAAAAATTTGTAGAGAAGGATCCAATGAAGTTGAACACACATATTATAAACCAACATAATGTTGTAGTTTGTCATTGTTGTTATTGTTGCTGCTATTCATCTTTCTCTTTCCTTTCATCTTCATTTTATCCTCCCCTCTATATTTTTCCTCTTTCTCTTCCTTTTTCATATTCTCTACTTCTGTTTCTTCTTTTCCTCGTTGTTCCTCGAATTAAGAGCTTGAAAAAAGAGACACAACAGATCTGACGAAAATAATCCTTAAAGAAAAAATTTGACCTAATTTACCATTAAGAGGCACAAAAATACACTACAGAAAATTACCACTTAAAAGAATACAATTGACCAAATGGGCAGGGTGGGACAAAAATTGCTAAAGAAAGTAATTCCTTAATATTGAGAACTTGGAGGCTAATGATTTTTATGAAATATTAAGAAAAAATCAAAGTCAAAAGAATGAAAAAAATGAAAGAAAATGTGAAATACTAATAGGAAAAACAACTTACTTAACAAATAGATCATCAAGAAATAATTTAAAAATTATTAGAATACCTAAAAGTTTTGATCAAAGAAAGAGCCTAGACATCACTTATAAAGAAATTACCAAGGAAACCTGTCCTGATATTCTAGAAACAGAGAATAAAAGTGAAGTGGAAAGAACCCACTAATTATCTACTAAAAGATCTCTAAGTGAATTCCAAGGAATATTTTAACCAAATCCCAGAGCTACAAGGTCAAGGAAAAAATGTTCTAAACAGCCAAAAGAGATACTTCAAATATCATGGAGCCATGGTCTGTATCACAAAATATTTAGCAAGTTCCATATTAAAAATAGTGGATGACTTGAAAAAAGGTATTCTGCAAAGCAAAGGAACTAACAATCAAAACAGTATAATTCTTCATGGGGGATAATGGTCATATAATGAAATAAAGGACTTTCTAGCATTGTAGATGAAAAAAAAGTAGCACTGGAATGGAAATTTTAATTCAAACCAAAGACTGAAGAGAAGCTTGAAAAGTTAAACATGAAAGAATTATCACAAGAGACAGTAAAGATAAGACTTTTATTTTCCTATTTGGGCAAGGATACATGCAACTCTTATGAACCTTATCATTATTTGGGAAACTATAGTAAGTTTATAAGACAGAGGACATTATTCTAATTATAATCATATATCAAAAAACAACTTGACTTTATTAAGAATATGTCATTCATCAGCTTATTACCACAAGACCATCTTTCTCATGTTTTAAAGACTCTATTTTTAACTTGAAGCAACCCTATGGAAAGACATTTTAACGGTTGACCTGAACATACTTTAACTTAAGTCTATATGCTAAAAACATTTTTGAACTTGACTTTTTTTTTAGGTTTTTGGGAGGCAATGGGGTTAAGTGGCTTGCCCAAGACCATACATTTAGGTAATTATTAAGTGTCTGAGGCCAGATTTGAACTAAGATACTCCTGACTCCAAGGCCAGTGCTCTATCCACTGCACCACCTAGCTGCCTCTGAACATATCTTTTAAAGACCTACTTAGATGCTTAGCTGCGAATCATGGATTAGAGAACTGTATAGTGAATGTGTCATCAGAAAACTCAGGATTGGCCTTGGATTCTATAACTAGTAAGCTGTGTGATCATATTATTAAATTTTCTCTGAGCCTGGTTCTTTTGATAAATAGAGATAATTATTCTTATATTGCATTAAAGAACTGTTAATTTTAGGGAGATAATATATGTAAGATAACTTGCTGCTATTAAATGTTATAAAATTGTGAATTGTCCTTTCTACTGTAATATTTAGTTTATACTCCAAAGGATATTCTAACCACAGAAAATTCCTACTCCTTAATCTCAACTGAACTCTTTGAAACTAGGAGACAATAATTTTATTCATCTTAGCATATATAACATTTCCTCATACCACTTCTTTCTGTTCAATTTCTGTTCACTTTCTTCAGTCAATATGAGATACAAAAATGGAAAGGTAAGTTAGAATAAAAAAAGGAAGCCATGAGGAGAAATCTGGGAAAGAAGTTGTAGTATTTTGAAATAAATTTTGAAAGGTAGGTTAGAGTCATGTTGTGGAAGAACCCTTAATTCCATATTGAGAAATTTGCACATGTCAAATATGATAAATCCTTTCTCTTCTTTCTGTTTCTCATTTTTTCCCTTTTACTATATTCCCAAAGTTACCATCCTTATTCAGATTTTTTTAGCATTTCCCTTGATTATGCAAGTTTTTCTTATTGGTCTGCTTTCCACTAGCCACTTTCTCTTTTAATCCATCCAATATGTTATTAAATATTAGTCCTTTCTTTTTTTAAACATTTTAACATTTTATTTGTTTCTCAATTATATACAATAGTAATGTGCACCCATCATTTTTTGCAAGACTCTGAATTCTACAGTTCCCCCCCACACACAGAAGGCTGACAGTCTCTACATTGTTTCCATGCCATACATTGATGTAAATTGAATACTATAAGAGTAAACATAACCCCCCACCATGAAGTTAGGAAACCTCAAGGAGAGAGAGAGAGAGAGAGAGAGAGAGAGAGAGAGAGAGAGAGAGAGAGAGAGAGAGAGAGAGATGTATTTAAGTCCGTGTTCAGATTCCAATGGCTCTGTCTCTGGGGTGAGTTGCTTTCTTTATCATAAGTCCACCAGAGAAGTTACTTCAATATTTTTCCCTCAGTTCTTATTACTAGCTGTACAACCACTCTATTTCTCCCCACTCTCATTAACTCTATTCTCTCTCTTTCTCCTTTCATCCTGGCCCTGTACAAAAGTGTGTAGCATCTGAATACCCTCTCCCTCAATCTTCCTTCTCTTCTATCACCTATTGCCCCCTTCCCTCCCCCCATTCCCCCTCATCCTGTCCCTTTTCTACCATCCTTTTCCAGGGCAAGACAGATTTCCTCACCCTATTAAGTGTGTGAGAATGAAGACTCACTCATTCCCCCTTGCTTCCCCCCCCCCCACTCCATGGAAAAAGCTTTTTTCTTGACACATGTGAAATCTCTCAACTTCTTCTTCATCTCCTTTTCCTTCCTCTCAGTACTTTCCCCCATCGCCCACTGACTCCATCCCTTTACCACACCATACCATTATATTCTGCTCCTTCTAACTGCTCTTATAAATGAGAAAGTTCGTATGAGTTATCATTATCTTCTTCCCATGCAAGAATACAAACAGTTCAACATCATCAGGTTTCTCATAGTTAGTCCCTCTCTTGCACTCCCTCTATGGTTCACCAGTGTCCTGTACTTGGAGATCAAACTTTTTTTCAGCTCTGGTCATCTCCATAGGAAAGTTTGAAAGCCCCCTGTTTCATTGAAAGTCCATCTTTTCCCCTGAAAGAGGATGTCCATTTTTTCTGGGTAGTTGATTCTCAGTTGTAAACCAAGATCTTTTGCCTTACAGAATATCTTATTCCAATCCCTCAGAGCCCTTAATGTAGATGCTGCCAGATCCTGTGTAATCTTTACTATGGAGCCTTGGTAATTGAATTGTTTCTGGCAGCTTTTAGAATTTTCTCTTTGATTTGGGAGTTTTAGAATTTGGCTATAATATTCCTGAAAGTTTTTCTTTTGGATCCCTTTCAGGGGGTGACTGGTAAGTTCTCTAAATTTCTATTTTACCCTCAGCTTCCAGCATCTCAGGGGAATTTTGCTGTATTTTTTCTTGAAAAATGAAGTCTAGCTTCTTCTCCTGGTTGTGGCTTTCAGATAATCCAATATTTTTATAATTATTTCTTCTGCATCTGTTTTCTGGGTCGGTTGTTTTCCAATGTGATATTTCACATTTTCTTCTAATTTGTGGCTTTTTTGAAAGAGTTTTATTTCTTCCTGATTTCTTGCAAAGGCATCAGCTTCCTTTAGTTCCATTTTGCATTTGAAGGAGTTATTTTCTTCAGGGAACTTTTTAATCTCCTTTTCCAGCTGGCCAATTCTGCTTTTTTTTAAGGCATTCTTCTCCTCATTTGCCTTTTGTTTGTTTTCCATTAGGCCTAAACTGCTTTTTGATATATTATTTTCTTCAGTATTTTTTTGTATATATTTCACTAAACTTTTGGTTTGGTTTTCATGATTTTTCTGCATTGCTCTCATTTCTCCTTTCAATTTTTCCTCCCCCCTCCCTTAATTGCTTTTCACAGTCTTTTTTGAGCTCATCCACAGTCTGAGCCCATTTTCTATTTCTCTTGGAGGTTTTGGATATGGAAGCTTTGATTTTGTCATCATCTGAGTATGTGTTTTGATCTTCCATGGGACTAAATTAATTCTCTATAGTCAGATCCTTCTTTTTTCTGTTGTTTACTCATTTCCTCAGCCCAAGTCTAATTTATAGCACTTCCAAGGCTTTGGGGCTGTTTTTTGGGGGACAGCCCACTGGCACTTTTATACCTCCAAAGTCTTCTGCTCTCTAGCCTGTGCTTTGATATATAGATGGAGCAGTACTTCCCTATGCCCTGGGGCTATAAGGCAGGATTCACCTATCTTAGTATGGAAGCACAAACTGCAGTATCTGAGTGTAGGCAAACAATAAAGTCCTACCCCTGGGAGAGCAGACTTCCCTTACAGTCTCTGGGGGTGGAGGCTGCTTTGTCCCAATTATCACTGCAGATTCTGCCGCCATGCTCCTCACTCCACACTCACCCAGGTGCAACACAGTTCTCTCACTGCCCCTTCAAGCTGTTGCTGCTGATCTCTGGGCTGTGCTGTACTGAGATGGTCTGGGCTGTGCTGGGCTGTGCAGTGGCTTTTATCCCAACTCCTTGTCATGGTGAAACACACCTTTCCCATGGACTGGGAAAATATATAACTCAGTCTTTCTGTGGGTTCTGCTCTGCTAAATTTTGGCTAGAGTCATCCTTTGTTTTTGGAGGGTTGGGGGGATTGGAGTTCTCGGAGATGCTGCCTTCATACTGTTATCTTGGTTCCCAAAATTAGACCTTTCTTAAAAATGATTGTTTTGAGGGATCTAGGTGGCACAGTGGCTGGAGCCTTAGCCATGGAATCAGGAGGATCTGAATTCAAATGTGACCACAGACACTTATGAATTGCCTACCTGTGTGACCTTGGGCAAGTCATCTAACCCCATTGCCTTGCGAAAACAACCAAAAAATGACTGTTTTACTGTCAATCAAAATTTTAATATTTCCTTCAACACCTGTCAAATAATATCCCAATTTCTAAGCTGAGAATAGTAAGCACCCTCCCAACTCATCCCAAATCCCATGCTCTAACTCCAGTCCATGTCCTTAGAATCATAAAATTTAATGCTGGAAACAATTTCAAGAAGGAGAGCATCCAGAACAATCTCCACATTAAGCAGGTGAGGAATAAGAATCAGAAGAGAAAAAAAGAACTTAATTAATGAACAGCAGAGTCAGGGTTCAGAACAAGATACTTTTACTCCAAATCCTATGTTTTTGACTATTTTACAAATATCTCTCATCCAAACTTTGCTTTTAAACTCCTTATTCTTTTCACATACTTTACCATCTAGATAAATGAGATTGCTAGATTTTCCCTTTCAAAATACCTTATAACTTCTGTTGGAATTCTTTTGGAAATTATATTGATTATGTAAGCCCAGATGAAATGAAACTCTCTTTGATTGCTTCAGCAACCATTCTCTTCCCTGAAAATGCATATGAACCCCCCAGTTCTCTTGTGTGGTTATAATATTCAAATGTATATTGTAGTCATCTGAGCATGTCTTATTTTCCCTTTTTGCTTCTTGAACTTCTTGATCTCACATATCTTTCCATTTCCTGTGATGTCTCACACAATACTTTCAATAAATATTCATTGTCTTAAAATGTAGAAATTGAGGTGAATTATGTGACAAAAATGATCAGCTTAAATTGCTGATGTTAAGCTTTGATTTAAAATTTAAACTATTTTAATTTCATGATTTGTTTCTAAAACAAGCTCTTTAGATTAGAAAGTAAAATTGGGCAAATATTACCTGTTTCCTTTCAATTTTGTTCTACCTTTACTTTGATGTGAGAACTGTCCCTAGTGGCACAAATAGAAATCTTGCCAGAACGTATGAATGTTTTAGGACTGAAAATAAAAGTAGAAGCAAATTATGGGGGATTTTGTGAGAAGCAAACTCTTTCTACCATCCCATAATCAGGTCTTTTTAAGACTACCAGGACACAGTCTTAGTTCTGCAAATAACGGGTCATAGAATGGTGAGAAGCATCCCTGAGTACAACAAAGAAAGGAGTATATAGATTGAGAACATCATGGAGAGAAAAGTAAATGAATAAAAAATGAGCTTAGTGTTAAAGCATCCTTAAGTATATTGGAGAGTGTCAGAATAGCGACTGAAGGAATGTGGATAGAGTAGGAGAATGCTGAAGGACCAATTCAATGTTTACAGAGGAGGGTGAATGACAGTGTATGTAGGCAATTCAACTCAACAAACACTTTTTTAAACATTTACAATACATAAGGTCCTGTGTGAGTGAAGTAAAAATCCTTATCTTAAATGAATTACACTCTATTGGCAGATCAGATTTAATGTCAATTTTTTAAGATAAGTTTTAGAATTTTATCATTGTAAATAGTTCACAGTGAGAAATGTCTCTTGATGACATAAATTGGCATCTTTTCAAAGACAAACTTAGAGTAACCTAATGTAAACTTCCTGTTTTGACAAATGAAAATCAAAGTATAAAAGAAGTGAAAGTGACTTAACAGAGTAATATTAGACTATTCTATGGGTATGTTTTGAAGCATATAAAAACTAATTTTTAGGAAAGAGAGAAAAGTGAAGATTTTACAGAGAAAATAACACCTGAGATGAGCCTCAAAAATAAGAAGTACAGAACTGATTTCTCCCCAGCTGTGACTGAGGTGGAGCTTGTGTACCAGTCTATGATAGTTTGAGGATATTATACTTTCTCATCCTCTGCAGTATTTTTAATACCCATTCATAAAACCTTCATAGACCTACTCAATATAGTGGATGTATTACCTTAGACCTTTCAATTTCCAATAGCTATTAGCACAATATTTGGATTACACATTTGTAATTCCATATTTTTCATTACATCAATGTTCTAGCTCCATCCCTTTTCATAAGTGTCTTTGTTGATGCTTTTGAAGGCAATTCTTGCATACAAGTTTTATTTTATAATATATTGTAACAGCTAGAAGAATCATCATGAATCTCATAACCTGATTCTTCACTAATACTTTCTTTGATTTATTCACATTTCTTTAAGGAGCTATTGCTACAAGAAAGTTGAGTTTTATGATATGATGTAGCCGGAAATTGTTGAAATACTATAGAATTATTCAAATAACATATAATGTGATGGCTATTTTATTTTTATTTTTTAAAATTAGCATTTTTTCTTTTTTTAATCCTTGATTCACTAGATTTATTTTATATTATTACAATGATTTTGTTATAAGAAAAAAACATAAAACCCCCTCCCCTCCAAGAAGATGAGAAATCTCAAGAACAGTGAGAGAGAGAGAGAGAGAGAGAGAGAGAGAGAGAGAGAGAGAGAGAGAGAAATATACTTCAGTCTGTATTCAGATGCCAATGGCTCTGCCTCTGGGGTGAGTTTCTTTCTTTATCACAAGTCTACCAGAGAAGTTGCTTCAATATTTTTCCCACAGTTGCTATTGCTAACTTTATTTCCCTCTACTCTATTCCTCCCCACTCTGATTTATTTTATTCTCTCTCTCTCTCCTTTCATCCTAACCCTGAGTGGCCTCTCCCTCAAACTTCCCTCTCTTCTATCACCTATTCCATCTTCCCTCCCTCCATTGCCCCTTATCCTATCTTGTTCTTCTTATTTTGCTCTAGGGTAAGATAGATTTCTATACCCTATTAAGTGTGTATGTTATTTCCTCTTTGAGTCATTCCTGATGAGAATGAAGGCTCACTCATTTCCCCTTGCTTTCCCCCATTCTACTCCAAGGAAAGAGTGTTTTCCTTGACTCTTAAGTAAAATTTCTTAGCTTTTTGTTTATCTCCTTTCCCTTCCTTCCAGTACTTTCCTTTTATCACCCATTGACTCCATCTTTTTTAGTATTTTATACCATTATATTCCACTCCTTCCTGTGTCCTGTCTATATATGCTCATTCTAACAGTTCTTATAAATGAGAAAGTTCATATGACTTATCAGTATCTTCTTCTCATACAGGAATACAAATAGTTTAGTATCATTAAGTTCCTCATAGTTAGTCCTTCTCATCCACCCCCTCTATTTTCACCAGAGTCCTATACTACTAGGAGATCAAACTTTCTGTTCGGCTCTGGTTGTTTCAATAGGAAAGTTTGAAAGTCCCCTCTTTCATTGAAAGTCTATCTTTTCCTCTGAAAGAGGATGTTCAGTTTTTCTGGGTAGTTGATTCTTGGTTATAAACCAAGATCTTTTACCTTCTGGAATATCATATTCCAATCCTTATGAGCCCTTAATATAGATGCTTCCAGATCCTGTGTAATCTTAACTATGGAGCCTCAGTAGTTGAATTGTTTGTTTCTGGCAGCTTTTAGAATTTTCTCTTTAATTTTGGAGTTTTGGAATTTAGCTATAATATTCCTGAAGTTTTTCTTTTGGGATCTCTTTCAGGAGGTGATCAGTGAATTCCCTCAACTTCTATTTTACCCTCTAATTCTAGGATCTCATGGCAATTTTGCTGTATTTTTTTCTTGAAAAATTAAGTCTAGGCTCTTTTCCTGGTTGTGAATTTCAGGTAGCCTGATAATTTTTAAATTATTTCTTCTGAATCTGTTTTCGAGGTCAGTTGTTTTTGCAATGCTATATTTCATATTTTCTTCTAATTTCTGGCTTTTTTGAAAGAGTTTTATTTTTCCTTATTTCTTGAAAAATCAGCAGCTTCCTTTCATTCCATTCTGCATTTGAAGGAATTATTTTCTTTAGAGAATTGTTTTATCTCCTTTTCCAGAAGGCCAATTCTACTTTTTAAGGCACTCTTCACTTCATTTGCCTTTTGTTTTGCTTTTTTTCCCATTAGGCCTAAACTGGTTTTTAACATATTATTTTCTTCAGTATTCTTTTGTATTTCTTTCACCAAACTGTCAATTTGATTTTCATGATTTTTCTGCATCACTCTCATTTCTCCTCCCAATTTTTCCTCCACCTCCCCTATTTGCTTTTCAAATTCTTTTGTGAGCCCATCCATAGGCTCAGATTTCTATTTCTCTTGGAGATTTTGGATACAGAAGCTTTGATTTTATCATCATCTGAGTATGTGTTTTGAAACAACAGAGTCCTGCCCCTAGGGAGAACAGAGAAATTTGTGCAGTCTTGCTTGACCCCTTACTACTGTGGGCTATGCTCTGGAGGTGCAGGCTGGTTTCTCCTGATTCTTGCTGTAGGTTCTGGGGCCTGTGTTCTTCATTCCACCCTCATTCTGATGTGACAGAATTCACTCTCTGCCCCTTCAAACTGTTCCAGGGTTGAGCTGCATCCAAGGATTTTTCTAACTCCTGATCCTGGTGAAACAAACCTTTCCCATGGAACTTCTAGTTATCTTGGATTAGGAAAATGTATCATTCAATCTTTCTGTGGTTTCTGCCCCTCTAAATTTTGGCTAGAGTCATAATTTGATGGTTTTTGTAGTTCTGTTGGGCAGGGTTCCCAGGAAATGCTGCCTTCATGTTGTCATCTTGACTCCACTCTCATGATGTGCTTTAAAAAAATATTTTCTTCCCAATACTTAACCAAAGTATATGTGAACTACTTCAAATAGCTGTTTGTCCATCTACAAAGTCTAATCTGAGCATAATGCATTGTTTTCATATTAAACTTGTACTTTTATTCAGGTTTTATTTTTATCACATGTATCAGGGACAAAACTTCAAGGAGGGGTAGGATCCATGGGTGTTAGAAGGTTCCACCTAGATTGAGGTGGAATGCCTGAGAAGCAGAGTAGAGGCTCTTCCATTCCTGCTTTTTATCCCACTAAAGAAATATGGGGACAGACACAGAAAACAAAGTTACAGTAGGATTAGAGGGGAGGAAGGAAAGGTGTTAAATGAGTTATGTTGAACCATATATAGAGAAAAGACAGGTAGGGAGAGGAGGCCAAGGACTTATGTCAGAATCTAGAAACCACAGTTTTCTGATTCTAGATTGAATAGTAAAAAAAGGAAAACAAACCTTAAAGGACACCCATTCCCTCTCCCCACAGGGTTATAGTGTGAGGTGAGGAAGAAAAAGAGGCAGTTTTACCAAGGTCCTGCCCCATCTTGAGGAGCTGATGGAGATAGGGCTGGACTAAAATGGTAGGGGTGGGGAAGCTACCAGGACCAAGACAAAAAAAATTAAAAAAATAAAATATCAAAAAAATAGAGGAGGTGCCCTACCAGGGTGGGGTCAATGTCTGACAAGATTGGAGAGAAGAGGGAAGGTCTCCTAGGTGCTGATCACTGCTAGTGCTGCAGCCACCACCCTGGGATACAGTTATCTGACCAAGGCCTTGATTGCAATACTTGATTCCTTTTTTTATTTTTTGGCTGACAATACATCATCTGTAGGAAAAGGGATCAGGATCAGGATCTCATATCCACAGTTATACTTCTAATCCATCTCTTTACCAAGGTCACCCTCAGGGAAATAAAAGTCCTCAGTCACCTCCTCAGTATCCTGGAGTAGTGACAAGTAGGCATATTGAATCTCAATTAAATGGCAATTATTTCTCTTGATATTGAACACATCCATGCTGTGAGGTGAAAAGGATAACTTCATATTCCTTCCCAGAAAATATATTGATACTAACCAGAAGAACCTTGTCATGACTATGCTTTCCAGTTTTGAAGGTGAAGATCTCAACTAACTTAGAGGGCAGATCTTTGAGTATCACAAAACCATTCTTGCACAAGACATAACACTGTATGGGAAAAGTATCTGATGTCCCTGCATCTCCTGTCTTGCAGTTCAGGTTATTTGTCATTTTGAGAGACTTCTATTCCCTTGACTAGATCCCAATGGTCTTCCCACTACAAACACAGTCGATATAGCCAAGCATACATCTGCTGCTCCCTGATGCATTTTATTTATGTGTGTGTATTTGAGAGAGAGAAAAAAGAGACAAAAGCACAGAGTAAAGAAATAGAGGTAGAGAACAGACCAAAAATGAGTGTGTGTGTATACATATATAAGTATGTATGCATGCATGTATGTATGAATATGTACATGTTTGCATTTCCTATGAAGTTGATCTCCTTTTAGTGGTTATAGATTTCATTGAAGAGACCTTATTCTGTGGTTTGATGAAATGAATTAAATTTTGGTCATTTGCTGATTTTTTTCCCTCAAATCAATTGTATAGATTCTCAATACAATGTAATGTTATACAATAATACAATTTTCACATTCCAAGGGAATCCAGGATTTCAGATATTGCTTTGAGATATTGCAAGGGAAGGTCAGAGTAGTAAAAGTCAAAGTAGGAAAAGCACTGAGCTGCAGTCCTAGAACCTGATTACATATTCATCTGGGGGTCTTTACCAGTAGGGAGAGGAAAGATGATCAAACATTGATAAGGCTAGGATATAGGAAATCCATTACTTAAAATCTTTTTTTGAGGAGTTGATGGACATAGGGCTAGAAATCAACTAATAAGAAGAAACTCTAGGATGCAAGAAGATAAATCTGTTCAAAAGAAGGAAAGAAGCTGAATTGAAGGGTCAAGGATTCTGAAGTTGTAGTGACTGGGCTCAACCAGTATCTTCAATGATTCTGTTACTGCACACACATTTGCAAATTGTAAGTTACGCCTCATTATATTACAGAGTTGATATCTTCTAGATCATGAAATGTTGAGTAATTCTTCGTACATGTAAGGACCAGAATTTCCATAACCCAAACTGAATAAAATGCAGAGCAGGTGTAGTATTGACTAGAAAGAATGGGGATTAGAGACAGCAGTAAAACATAATTATATTAAAATCAGAAATTGGTCAAGATCTGAGAGATTACATGAGAAGTGGTTTGGAGTTTAGATTATAATAAGCATTCTTTATCAGATAAATAGAGCTGCTATCTGCTATCTGAGAATTCTGTTTCAATTAGCAAAACTCTTATGTCTTCAGGAGCTATGAGAAATATTTATATCTGACCAGCTAACTCCATTCTTCATTTTCTTTTAAAATATTTTTCTCTTCTATGTAACTGGGGAAAATAAAATATCAAAAAATGCTCCCTAAACAACAAAAATGTGCATATGTTTCAATCTAGCAATACCACTACTGGGTCTATACCCTGAAGAGATTATATAAAAGGATAAAAACATCAATTGTACAAAAATATTCATAGCAGCCCTCTTAGTGGTGGCAAAGAATTGGAAATCAAGTAAATGTCCTTTAATTGGGGAATGGCTTAACAAACTATGGTATATGTATATTATGGAACACTATTGTTCTATTAGAAATGAGGAGGGGTGGGAATTCAGGAAAATCTGGAAGGATTTGCATGAACTGATGCTGAGCTAGATGAGCAGAGCCAGCAAAACATTGTACACCCTAACAGCAACACGGGGATGATGATCAGCCTTGATGAACTTGCTCATTCCATCAGTGCAACAATCAGGGAGAATTTTAGGCTATCTGTGATGGAGAATACCATCTGTAACCAGAGAAGGAATTGTGGAGGTAAGAGAAAGACTTCAGACTTTTACCTTTAACTTAGAAAAAATTTTATCTATTTATGTAATTTTGCTATCTCTTATACTTTATTTTTCTTTCTTAAGGATATGATTTCTCTTTCATCACATTCAACTTAGATCAATCTCATGGAAACAATGTAAAGACTGACAGACTGCTTTCTGTGGGGTGGGGGGGAGGGAAGAAAGATTAGAGGGAAAATTGTAAAACTCAAAATAAATAAAATATTTCTTGAATAAAAAATAAAAAATAAAAATATTTTTGTTTCCCTATGGGGTTCTTCCACTAGCATTCTTTAAAATGTATTTATTTATTTTTGATTGGTGTTCTTCAACACAGATGGCACAGAATTGCCCCTGATTTTTGCACTGATAGAATGAACAAGTGCATTAAGTTTGATCATGAACTCTATATTGCTGTTAGGATGTACAATGTTCTTCTGGTTCTGCTCATCATGCTCAGCATCAGTTCATGAAAATCCATCTAGGCTTCCCTGAATTCCCATCCCTCCTGGTTTCTAATAGAACAATAGTGTTCCATAACATACATATACCACAATTTGTTCAGCCATCCCCAATTGATGGACATTCACTCACTTTCCAATTCATTGCCACAACAGTTAGAGCTGCTGTCAATATTCTTGTACAAGTGATGTTTTTACCCTTTTTCATGATCTCTTCAGGGTATAGACCCAGTATTGATATTGCAGGTTCAAAGGGTATGTACATTTCTATTGCCCTTTGAACAAAATTCCAAATTGCTATACAGAAAGTTTGGACGAGCTCATAATTCCACCAACAATGTATTAGTGACCCAAATATCCCACATCCCTTCCAACATTGATCATTCTCCTTTCTGGTCATATTGACCAATCTGAGGGATGTGAGGTTAGTACCTCAGAACTGCTTTAATTTGCATTACTATAATAATTAATGATTTAGAGTAATTTTTCATATAACTTTCATATCACTTTGATTTCTTCATCTTTAACTTGCCTCTATATATCCTTTGACCATTTGTCAACTGAGGAAAGACTTGTTTTATTATAAATTTGGCTCAGCTCTCTATTTATTTTAGATATGAGTCATTTGTCGAAAATACTAGTTGTAAAAAATGTTTCCCAATTTACAACATTTCTTTTGATCTTGGTTATAGTTGTTCTGTGCAATAGCTTTTTAATTTAATGTAATCCAAATTATCTAGATTGTCTTTAATGATGGTCTCCATCTCTTCCTTGGTTATAAACTGCATCCCTTTCCATAGATCTCACAAGTAAACTATTTCTTGATCTCTTAGGTCCCTTATAATATTGTCTGTTATGTCTAAATCATATATCCATTTTGATCATATCTTGGTATAGGGTATGAAGTGTTAGTCTAATCCAAGTTTCTTCCATATTAACCCAATAGTTTTGATTGAAGAGAAAGTTTTTATCCCAAGAGTTCTATTCTTTGGGTTTATCAATCAACAGATTGCTATAAACATTTCCTGCTGTCTCTTTTGTGCCTAGTCTATTCTACTGATCCACCACTCTATTTCTGAGCCAATACAAGACAGTTTTGATGATTGATGCTTTTTAATATAATTTTACATATGGTAGGGTAAAGCCACCTTCTTTTTCAGTTTTTTTCATGGAATCTTCATTATTTAAATCTGATTTTATTTGTGTGAAAAGTGTTTTGTAAATAGTTTTTAAAAGTTTTTGAGTCTTCCTTGGCAAATAGACTCCCAGCTTTTTTTTATATTATATGAGGTTACTTTGAATGGGGGTTCTCTTTCTAGCTCTTCCTGTTATATCTTGCTAGTCATATATAGAAAAATTGAGGATTTATGAGGGTATATTTTATATCCTGCAACACTGGACAAGTTGCTAATTGTTTCCAGTAGTTTTTTAGATGACTTTTTTAGGATTTTCTAGGTATACCATCATGTCATCTGCAAAGAGTGAGTATTTTGTGTCTTCCTTCACAATTCTAATTCCTTGATTTTCTTTTTCTTCTCTTATGGTATTGCTGAAGCTAACTTTTCTAATACAACATTGAACAGTAGTTGTGATAACATGCATCCTTGTTTTACCCCTGATCTTATTGGGAATGCCTCTGGCCTTTCCCCTTTGTATATAATGCTTGTTGATGGCTTCAGAGAGATACTACTTATTATTCTAAGGAACAGTCAGTCCATTTATGCCTACACTCTCTAGTGTTTTTTGTAGGAATGGGTGTTGTATTTTTCAAAAAGCTTTTTTCACCATCAATTGACATAATCATATAATTTCTTATAGTTTTGCTATTGATATAATTTATTATACTAACATCTTTCCTAATATTGAAGCAATACTGCATTCATGGGATAAATCCTACTTGATCATATTGCAATATACTTGTGATAACTTGTTGTAATCTTTTAACTATGATTTTATTTAAGATTTTTGCATTTATATTCATCAAGGAGATAGGTCTATAATTGTCTTTCTCTGATGTAACTCTTCTTGGTTTAAGTATCAGCACAATATTGGTGCAATAGAGAAATTTAGACATAGTTCCATCTTCACCTATTTTTCCAAAGAGTCTATATAGAATTGGAACCAATTGTCTCGTAAATGTTTGATAGAATTCACCTCTGAATCCATCAGGCCCTGGAGATTTTTTTTCTGAGGAAGTTCAATAATGGCTTGTTAAGTTTATTTTTCTGAGATAGTGTTGTTTAGGTATTTAATCTACTCTTCATTTAACCTGGACATCTTATATTTTAGTAAATATTAGTCCATTTTATTTAGATTTTCAAATTTATTGCCATAGAGTTTGGCAAAATAATTGTGAATTATTACTTTAATTTCCTCCTCTTTCATGGTGAGTTTGCCTTTTTTCATTTATGATACTAACAATTTGGTTTTCTTATTCCTTTTTCTCAAAAAAATTGATTTAAGGAAATTTTTAAGTAAACTGACCAGAGGTTTATCAATTTTATTGATTCTTTCATAAAACCAACTCTTGGTTTTATTTATCAATTCAATGTGTTTTTGCTTTCAATTTTATTAATTTGTCTTTTAATTTTTAGAATTTCTAATTTGTTATTTATTTTAGGGGGTTATTTGTTCTTTCTCTAATTTTTTAGTTGCATATTGAGTTCATTGATTTCTTCTTTCTCTAATTTATTCATGTAAGAATTTAAATATATAATATATCCCCTAACATCCACCTTGAGTGTATCTCATAGGTTATGGTATGTTGTTTCATTGTTGTCATTATTTAAGGTGAAATAATTAATTTTTTCGATAATTTTTTCTTGGATGCACTCATTTTTTTCAAATGAGCTTATTTAGTTTCCAATTAGTTATTAGTCTACATGTCCCTCACCCAATATTACATATGATTTTTATTGCATTAGGATCTGAGAAAGATGGATTCACTATTTCCGCCTTTCTGCAATTGATCATTAGGTTTTTATGCCCTAGTATATGATCAATTTTTCTGTATGTGCCATGCTCTGCAGAAAAAAAAAGTACATTCCTTTCTATCCCCATACAATTTCCTCCAAAAGTGTCATATCTAGGTTTTCTAACAATCTATTTACATCATTAACTTCTTTCTTGTTTATTTTATGACCCAATTTATCTAAACCTGATAGTGGGAGGTTGAGGTCTCCCACTAGTAGAGTTTTGCTGTCCATGTCTTCCTGTAGTTCTTTCAGCTTCTCCTCTAAGTATTTGGATGCTATGCCATTGGGTGGATACATATTCAGTATTGAAATCATTTTATTGTCTATGGTACCTTTTAGGAGGATATAGTTTCCTTCCTTATCTCTTCTAAAGCTATCTATTTTTGCAGCTGCTTTGTCTGAGAAAAGGATTGCTACCCCTGCTTTTTTCACTTCAGCTGAAGCAAATTATATTTTACTCCAACCTTTGCTCAATAAGTAGATCTTTGTTTCAAATGAGTTTCTTGTAAGCAGCATATTGTAGGATTCTGGATATTAATCCACTCTGCTATACACTTACATTTTAAGGGAGAGTTCATTCCATTCACATTCCAAATTATAATTACTAAATCTTCATGGCCCTTCATGCTATCTGCCCCCTGATTGTATTCCCCCAGCCATTTTTCACATTATCCATATTTCCCCAGTATTTTTTTCAAATACAGCCACCTTCAGTGTATTTGCCCTCCTATATCCACCCCTTCCCCTTTCTTTCCTCTTTCCCTTTTTCCCTTTTTTCCTTCCCTTCCTTCTGTTACTTTCCTTTTTCTCCCCCTCCCTGTTTCTGTCCCTCACTCCCCCTCTCTCCTTTTCCCCTTTTAATACTTAAAAGGTAAAATGTTCCTTAAGTTAACTGAGTGTGTGTGTAACTTAACTTTAAGCCAAGTCTGAAGAGAGGAAGATTCAGGTGTTTATCAACTCCTCACTTCTTCCCCTCTATTACAATAGCTCTTTTGTACCTCTTTATGTAATGAGATTTACCCCATTCAGTGACCTCCATTCTCCTCTCTCCTTCCTGTCCTGCTTCTTAAGAAGGTAGTGTTTTTAAATCATTCCTTCTGAGCCAAGGAAAGTCTTGAGGATCCATCACTTCTGGCTAAGTATATTCTTTCTAATAGAGTTACAATTCTTGAGAGTTTCTCCCAAATAAGGATATAGCCAGTTTCTTCCCATTGAATAGCAATCTCATAGATAAATCATGAGTGTCTATCACTTCTGGCTAAGTATATTCTCTCTGATAGAGTTACAATCCTCAAGAGATGTGAAAATATTTTCCCATGCTGTGATATAGCCAATTTCATCTTATTGGGTAGCAGGGTTATTTTTTTCTCTTTACCCCCAACTTGTTTTTTAACCTTTTCATTTGTCTCTTGAACCTCCTGGTTGATGTCCAAATTTTCTTTTTTATCTCTGGTCTTTTATCAGAAAACGTTGGAAGTCTCACAGTTCATTAAATGGCCATCTTTCCTCCTGGATGAGAAGGCTCAAATTTATTGGATAATGGATTCTTGACTACATTCCAATCACCCTTGCACTTTGTAATATCTTATTTCAGGCCCTTCAATCCCTTAATGTTGATGCATCCAGGTGCTGTGTAATACTTACTGTGGCTCCTTGATATTTAATTTTTTTTTTCTGGCTGCTTACAGGATTTTCTTTTATCTGCTACTTCTGGAATTTTGCCACATCATTCTTTGGTGTTTTCATTTTAGTATTCTTTCCAGAGGGCTTCAATGTATTCTTTCAATAATTATTTTGCCCTCTCGTTCCATGCTATCAGCACAATTTTCCATCACTAGATACTGTAATATTAAGTCCACATTGTTTTTCTCTTCAATGTTTTCAGGAAAATTCTCAGGTTGTCCCTTTTCAAACTATTCTCAATGTCATTGATTTTGCTGATTAGGTAGCTACATTTTCTTCTTTTTTTCAATTTTTGGTTTTGTTTAACAGACTCTTTTTTTCTTATGAAGTCATTAGTTTTCACAGACTCCATTATTTTCTTTTTAGAGAAGAACTTTCTTCATTTATCTTGTGCAACTCCTTTTCCAATTGGCTAATTCTATTTGTAAGAGTTTTCCATTTGACCAATTGAAGTTTTTAGAGAATTATTTTCTTGTTGCAATGTGTTAATTTTCTCTCCCAAGTTTTCAAATTCATTTTTAAATGCCTTTGTTATTTCTTCAAGGAAGTCTTTCTGTCCTGAAGAGCAGGTCATATTCTCCTCAGAGATCCTAGGTCTCTCTGAGTTAGTGTCTTTTCCTTCCAAGAATTTTTCTATGCACCCTCCTTTTCACTAGTCTTTCTTTATTATCTTAAGACCTTGTGTTGGGGAGGTGCTAGTTCACAGAGGTTTGGTGTTGAGATCCTTAGAGGCTTTACAGACTGAGTATAATATCTATAGCTTGCAATTAGGTGGTGCTAGAGATTTTGCTCACTGAGTATAATATTTCCAATTGCCCAATAGGGAGTGCTGGTTGCTTTTTCCAGAGTGTCTGTGACCTTGATTAAGACCTTCTCTCTTGACCTGGAGGGAGTGGTAGAAGATGTTGAATTCATTTATCTTTGATCAGTGGTAGACTATACTCTAGGGTGAGGTAATCACTCTCCCTATTCACAAATGAGGTAGTTCTGCTGTTTGGTCTTAGCCTGGGGCAGAAGGTGCACTGCAATTGTGTTTGTTCTGGGGAGAGGCTTCAGCTGAAATGAAGGTATGGACTGAGTTCCTCTGGACCAGAGGAGCCCAGGGATCAATGTCTGCAGTTCTACTGCACCAGAACTCTCCCTCCAGTCCTGAGAGCAAACTCCAGATGGTCAGTGCTACTACCAATGTCTCTGTTCTCTAGCTGGACTGAGCCCCCATGGCCAGCCAGGCTCTAGCCCCACTACTGATCAATCCAGTCCTCATGCCCTAAGGCTCTAGGCTCCTGCCCCACAATAAGGATAATCTGAGGCTAATCTGCCCTCTTAGGTTCTCTCTTGGTCTGTGTTCCCAGCAGAGTCTGTCCTCTGTACCCAGACTCACCCATGATCAGGGAAGACAAATCCTGTGGTAGATGCTCTTCTCCTGGCTTTTCTTTATGAGGTTTGTAGATAAGATGTGTTAAGAGGTTTGTTCCATATTATTTTTGAGGGAACATCAGGAGATTTAGCACTGTGATAGTCTTCTCTCTGCCATCTTGGCCAGAAGTCCCCTTATCACTTTGAATGAGATCTATTTTGGTAGCTGCTTTTTCTGAGCTAAGGATTGCTACCTTTGCTTTTTTCACATCAGCTGAACCAAAACATATTTAGCTCCAAACTTTTCCCTTTATTCTATATGTGTATCTCTCTGTTTCAAATGAGTTTTTTATAAGCAGCATATTGTAGGAGTCTGGTTTTTAATCTACTCTGCTATTCACTTACATTTTAAGGGAGAGTTCATCACATTCACATTCAAAAATTAATAACTCTTTGTTTCCCTCCATGATATCTTCCCTCTGTTTGTATTTTACCATTTATTCAGTTTCTCAATATTCCCCAGTATTTTGTTACTGAATGCCACCACATTTAGTGTGTTTGCCTCATATGCAAGCCCCCTCCCCTTTCATTCCTTTTAAACTTTGCCCCCTTCTTCATTCTCTTCCTTCTGTTACTTCCTCTTTTCCTCCCCTTGCTGCTGGATACTGTTATCCTTGAACAATGTGGGCTGGATCCTGTGGTGAGAATATTAATCTCCCTATTCAGCTGAGGGAGCCCTGCTGCCTACTTCTGAGACTGGTGGGGTTGAGGGGGCCTAAGGGGAGCTGTTACTGTGTTTGTTCTGGGAAGAGGACTCAGATGAAATGAAATTATTTAGCCAGTGGTCCTCCAGAACAGCAGAGCCGTGTGGATCCATGTACAGCCACATTCTGTAACTGTCTGTGCTGGAACTAGCCTTGTGGCCCCTTTGGAGCTTCCCAGATTCTGCTCCAATAGTCAAATCTTCAGTTGTTCATCTTAGGTTAGACCTGGTCTCACCCTGCCCCTGCTGGCTCTCTGCTCTTTGCCCCCCATGTCACCCATGATCCCTGCAGACAGACCTTGTTGGTAAATGTTCTTCTCCTAGATTCTTTTTCTGGGTTTTCTAAATTGAATTTCTGTTAAGAGGTTTCTTTCATATTATTTATGAGGGAAAGCCAGGAGACCTTATCACATTGCCTGTCTTCTCTCAGTCACTTTGTCTGGAAGTCCATTAGCATTGTTGACACATTCTAACAAAGAGATTGAGTGATAATGGGAGCTAGGTAACTCTTTTGTCCTCATTACCTTGAGATATGAAATTAAAAACAGAAATGAAATTCCTTTTGTGGAGGAGGACTGGTGAGAAAATATATTTTAAGTGAGAGCTGGTATGCAACCAGCTGACAATAATGCACTTTGATATAGAAAATAATATGAAGCAAAAAGAAGTATATGTCAAATGCAAGCAATAGTTAAATTCTGAGCCTTGTTTCTATGGGTCATTATTCCAACTTTAATAGAAATGGGTGCTTTCAGCTGTACACAATCATTTCCATAGGTATATATGGACTAGGAAAACCAAATACTATGTATTAATGTTATTTTAATTATTTTGTTAAATATTTCTCATTAAATTTTCATCTTTTTTTTCTACACCCAGTGGTTTTGCATTTATGTCACATATATGATTCCTTTGTTATAAATCATTCTTTTGGAAATTTCATTGGTAATAGCATATACAGGCATTTCATAGAGATTCTCATTTCAACAATAAAAGAATAGAAGGTGTCTTCTAGACTGTGACATTATAAATAATTGTTATTTTACAGTTAAATACATAGGTACTTAATTGATAATAGGCCAGCTACAAATTCTTGGCTAGTTTCTCCAAAATTAACTCTGCTAAAATTGGTCTAGCCTATGATGTGAAAAGATTAACATTTAATTTCAACATGGATAATGCAAAGAACCAATTTGTGCTGAAACCAGTTTATATCGTTTAGTGAGAGGTCTTTGTCAGATTTTCAAGTGTAAACATCTACCCATCAGAAAATGCAAATGCTGCAGACCAGGATTCAATTTAATTTTTGCTGTTGTTATTGTCGTTGATTGTCCAGAAATATGAGAGTGACAGAAAAAAACTTGCAATTGTTCCAAAAGTTGTTCAAAAACACACACATACGAGCATACACATGCATGTACAATGCAAAACGCATCAACACATACACATGCATGTATATGAATATATAATTGTGGAAAGTTGGTTCTTAACATTTAACAGTTCACCGCTGTACAAACTCCTTAGAAAATTCAGAGAGATTGCTTTAATAGGTTTGTTTACTATTAATTTAGTCTATTTTGGTGTCTGGTCTTGAACTATGGACTTGACTGTACTCATATCTACAGAAAAGACCAGGGAATTAAGAGAGGCAAGTTCAAATTTTTGCCATCTGCATGAATCTTTGGGTCTCTTTCTCCAAAGGAAGCTGTTGAAGGTGATGAACTATTACAGACTCTTTCAGATTGAAAATTATGTGACATTCCTTTATTATTTCTGTGATTAGATGCCAAAAATATATAAAAAAGCAACCTGAGTTTTTACTTTATAATCTTACCAACTTGGCCTTTTAGAGATAATATTTGCATAATTCTTTTTTATCTCTAGCAGCCCAGTTATCAAGTGACTCAATCCTTTTCTGCCTGAGTACCTTTCAAGTTTTATGCAATTTCACAATTCAGTTGATCCATCCAACCCCTAAGATATGATGAAGTTGTACCAGCCTTATTCACCTACTTAAAGAATCTTAGAGGATGCAGTTTTGTAAGAAATTTCTTTGGGAAAGAGGAAGTTGATTTGATTGATGTTATTGACTGTTAAAAGAGTAACCCATTAAAAACAAATTAAAAAAATAAATTTCTACTGCTATCCTGCATGGCTCACTGGTTAAAGCTTGTAAAACCTTCCTCAACTCCCCATGTTAAGACTTAATACAATTAACTTTAAATAGGAAAAATAATAAAATAGCTATTAAAAGCACATGCTTAGCAGTAAATTACTATCCTCCCCACCTCTCCTTACCTACCCAGAGATTGCAGTACCCCTTGGGCAAAATCAGTTCATGTTTTAATTTCTTTGAGCTCTGACTCAATGGAGTAATTCTGAATAGATATCAGAGGAGAAATATGGGCTGAAGTACCATATAATAGATGAAACTGAAGCAAAAGGAAAAGACATAGTGAACAAATTCAATATGTACATTTATGAGTCCAGTAAATAGAATTGAAAAAGACCAAAGGAGTTTCAAGGAGCATAACACAGTTCACCTCAGAAAACATGTATTAAATGTACCCTGAAGTAGACACTAAGTATTCAGAGACAAAAATGAGAGTCCTTTCCCTCCAGAAACTTTTTTGTTGTTATTAAAAGTGGTGAAATAGGATTGTAGATGTATGATCTCCAAAGTTAAAAATCTTCATGTGTTCTTCCATATATATGATTCTGGAATAAAGGCATCTACTAATTAATGGATATGTGGGTTTAATCATTTAGACAGTCCCTCAAATATTACAGATAGCCTTCTATCCATAATCAATCTATTTTTAAAGAGGCAATCAGAATTAAGTGACTTGCCCAGGATCTCACAGCAAGTAAGTATTTGAGGCTTAAGGTCCTTCTGACTCCAGGGGCAGTGCTTAGTGCTGGTGACTCTATCCTCTCATCTTTTATGATTCTTTCATACTATCCTCCTAAAAAGTCTCCACAAAACATATTGAGACATAATCATCCAATTTATAGCTTTGAAATGAACTAATTTAATCAATTATCAATTAAAAATATTTATTTGAATCCTAGATGTGTCTGGCATTTCATTAGATAATAAGAATGTATAAAGATAAATAATCCCTATCATCAAGGCATATCCTATTAGAAGATGAAATAGGTAAGAAAAAATAATATATATGTAAATACATATAAACATATATAAATGCATATATAAAATTTACATGTTTACATATAGGCATATAAGCATACTTGTACACATAAATAAATTATAGATGTATAAATATGAGGTTATTTTTCAAGGGAAGTACTATCAGGTGGAATATCACAAAAGATCATTTATAAGGGGATTCATCTGAAAAGAACTTTGAGATGAATTAAAATTTCTAAGAAGAAGAAATGATGAGAAAAAGCATTCTAAGAAAAGTAATGTAATCTGAAAATATATTCAAAAAGGAAATTCTATGTTGTTTGTAAGAAATAGGATAAAAAGGGATAATTTGGAACATAAAGTGCACAAAGACGAATAATGTAAAACTGTACCTTCAGAAAATTCATTTATTAAAGTGTAGATAAATGTTTTGTTGGATATTATTATATTCGAAGAGCATGTGAACAAATGAAAGAGGTCATATACTTACTGTCACCTTAAGTTTAAAAAAATGAATTAAATGCCATTTCATATTCAATTGCAAAATAATATAAGGGCATACTACAGCAGATTTAGGGTAAATTTTGGTGAACAAAATTGAAATAATTTCATATGTATGCAGGCTATTGCATTTACAAATAGAATATTCTGCTAGTAATTGCTATGAAGTATATATGATATATGTATATAATTTACATGCTTATGTATTAATTAATTTAGGAATATTTTAAAAGCACATTTCTCTCTTGAATTTATTTTATACATTTACAATCATGCTCATATTTATTGTTTGGAATTCAGGTTTCTTAATTTAAAAATCTGACATCATCTATATTCTAAATTATTTCTTGTGATTGTGAAATTAACTTTTAATGCTGATTTTTTCAATCATATTCAAAAACTTTTTTGCTTGTATTCTTTCTAAATCCATTGTTTCCAAGAATTTGAAATATTTTTATCATTGTTGCAATTATTATTATTATTATTATTACTATTATTATTATTACCTCTTCATATTCCATGAAATGATCTATAGAATCTTTCATTCAAGGTTTATGGTCTACAGTAAAAAAAAATCTTCATATGCTTCTTAATATTTTTATTGTTTCTGCTGTTGATAATAGTTATCATCGTCATATTCTTTGTCAGTGTTGCATTTTTCACACTATTGCTTTAGATTCTTTAATTTTTTTGGATTATTGTGAGAAGATTCTTAAGTAACTTCTGTTTTTTACTTTCTTCAAGTTTAATTGACTTGACTTGTACAGAATTAATGAGTTAAAGGTTCTGACCTGTGACTTTCTTTTGTTGAGTTTTCTTCTACTTTATTATTTTTTGGGTTCCAAATATATCACTTTTCTATTTCTTTATAAAGATTCTCTATTATATATTAATGTTTTTCTAATTATTAATTACAATTTTAGTTCGTCTTGATTTATCTAATTTCTAATCATTATTGGTTTCTAACATTCTTGATCAATTATTTTTCTTTTTAATTGCTTTGGAGATATATTTGTTATTTCATGCTCTCTAGAGTTTGTGTTTTATTGGACCCCTTATTTACTATCTTTTATTGTAATATTTTAAAATTAAATTCATATTTTTATGAGTAATGACCTTTTGATTTTAGGATATTCTAATTTGCATTGCCTGCCTATAGTCTGGCCTTTTATTTAAAATTTTTTCCTGATATCTTTGTCAATTCAACTTTTTTAAATCCCTCTTTCATCTATTTCTTGCCTTTCCCCTTTGTTTTTTACTTTTTCCCAGTGTGGGTAAAAAGTCAACCATATTCTTCTTGAGATGGATAATTTGAGATTCACTGACCTAGATCACAGTCTTGAATAATCCTGGAAGAGATACCTGCATCCATCTGAGTTGAAGCTGCTTTCTTTTGTACATTAAACAGATATCTGTAGGTATTACATTTAATTTCTCCTTCTGTTCTTCTTTTCTTCAATTTCAGCATCGAATTTGTCTTGTTCTTTGTGAATTAGGAGAAAAGAGCACACCATTCCAGAAGAATAACCACAAGGTTGGGGTTGCAATTAGCGGTCAAACTCCTCCAAACTCTGGTCAAAATGGCATTATGTATTGTTTCACCTGATTCCTCCTCTATTGGTCTCTTTTCTTTTTAGTTGAATATAAACTTCTACTGTTATGTCCTATGACATGGGAATGTAAGTTTGCATATTCAGGCACAGCACCTGTAGTAGATTGTATTCCCACAGCATTGGGCCCCATACAAATTCCTACAAATTTAGGAATCAGTATTCTATATTTTTCTATGCATAGTGTATGATTCACTTTCGATTTTGTGGAATAGGGAAGGGATGGTTAAAAAAATGGAAAAATTGACTAATTCACCAAATTGCTGATAATATGATTCGCTCTTGTGAGTGGGTCTGAATTATCATAAATTCTGGATATCAAATAAACAACTTTCAAAAATTCAAGGTTTAAACCTGTTTTACCCTTCTTTCCAGACAACTGTAGACAACTTGAATAGAGTTCATATGGCAAGTGGGAATTTGAAGGGAAAAACAGCAAAACAAAATGAAACAAAACAGCAAGATCTATGAAGAGAAGTTAAAGGAACTTGGACTATTTGGTGTGGGGAGAAATATTGAGATATTATTTCTCAAGAAACAATAAACTGTTAAATGCAGAAGGGTCTTCTGAAATCATATAATCCAACTCACACATTCTATTGATGCATAAACTAAGGCTTAGAAAGGTAAAGTAATTTCCCAAGGTTCCATGGATAGTTAAAAGACCAGGAATTAGAATAGATCTCCTAAATCCCAGACCTGTGATTGCTCCATTATACCATACAGTCTCTCTTAAATATACTTTTTTACCTAGTTTAAAAGCAAGTACTATTTGAAGTTTAGGCAGCCTTGATAACCATGGAAACTGGTTCTTCAATAGGAGAAATTCATTACAAATTAATTCTGAGCCATTTTTCCATTGATCTAATTTGATTACTAGGAAAGTAGTATGAGCAGGCATTGTTCTACTTTGAATTCTTGATTTTGAATTGAAAAATTAAAATAGCCCAATGGTCTCTTCTGCTGTTTGTAGAAGTGAACTCAGTATAATTCTATTAGGCAACATTAAGTGGGCAATGAATTGGGACCTTTGATCATTACTAGGAATGTCAAGTTAAAGGTAGGAGCTGTCAAATGACATGGTCCTTGACCTCAAGGAGCTGATAATATTTTCAAATGTGATAAATTTAGGGAAGCATATAGAGCAGCATGAAAGGTTCTGGAAGAGGTGCACCTGTGTGAAAATTAGGAAAGAATTCAAAGAAGTTATACCTGAAATTAGTCTTGAAAGAAGGAAGAATTACAGCAGGTTGAGAAATGAGGTTGGGGGATCCCAGTTGGGAAGACTGACAATCCTAATTAAAAAAGGCAGGAGAGAGCAAGATAAAATTAACAAACAGTAGATAGTCCAAACTAAACAGAACCTGAAATGTATACAGGTCAGAGGATAAGAAAAAGCAGAAAATATTTATGGGAGGCAGATTATGTGCTAGGCTTTAAAAATCAAAGATAAAAATTATCCATTTTATTTTATAGAAATAAGATGCCAAATCAATATTGTGACTAAGGGAAGATTGTAGATAGAGCATACCTGTTTAGCCATTCTGAGCAATAACATAATTTTCAGTTATTAATGACTTGATACCTTCTTGATATTTAGAATGGAAGTATAATAATCCCTTTTCAAACAGTGTTCCATCAGACCATAAATAGAATGAAAGTAAATAATGTGCCTTAAAGTTGGGAAGTTGGCTAGGAACACATGTCCAATGGAGTTGTTTATATTTCATTGTGGAGGTTTAGAGAGATTCTGGAGAAACATGATCATATTAGAATATGTGACCATCATTAGGTTGTGTTTAGGAAAATCACTCAGGCAATGGTATAATTGAATCTATTTCTCTCTTTATATTACTTTCTGTAGAGTCATAAACCCTCCTCCTGCTCCTCTCCCCAAATATTTGAAATGGCTTGAACTGATTGACCATAAATATTAGAGAGAGTGAGAGGGAATGATGAATGATAATTCATTCTGGATGCAAGGTGAACCCATCCACCAAAATAAGTAAGTTAGGAAGAAGGACAGGATTACAGAAGAAGGTGATAGGTGCAGATATAAACATACTGAATTGACATGCCAGTGAGTCATCTAGATGTAAATGCCCATTACACAGTTGGGCAGTAGGACTGTAGATGGAAGATTTCAGTACCTGTCTGGCATTAAATACTTACTAGCTATGTGACCTAAAATAAAACACTTAAGTTCTCTCTGCTTCAGTTTCTTCATCTAAAATATAGGTGATAATAGCACTGACCTCTTAAGGTTCTTCTGAGGATCAAATGAGGTGATAATTGAAAAGTGCTTACCACAGTGATGAGGACTAAAACAATTTCTTGGGGATACATCTAGGCAGTATAATGTTAAAAAGAATACTCAGGGATGCCAAAAAATGGTAGAAGAGCATGGAAAGGAATCGAACAAATTCCTTAATATGACCTCTCTACAAAAAAAAGGAAAATAAACTGAAAACTATCAGAATAAGCCCTAATAGGGAAATACAAGAGGAAACAATTGTCCTTATTTTTTTAATTCCTAGCCCAGTCTATAGAAAAGAAAGATTAAGATCTGCAGATTATCAGTATAAGCACTGATCAAGGGGTTGAAATCATGATGTATTCCAGTACCCAGAGAGTGAAAGAGGACTGAAACTATGTATGAGATCAAGAAGAGATTCGTGGGGAAGCCCAAACCTGGGGACATATTTGTGAAAAAGTACCAACGACAGCTCTACCACTTCCTACAGTGTAAAGTGACATAAAAATGGCAGAAGGGACATCTATATATTTAGGGGTGACTTTCCAAGGTAAGGAGTGCTTATAATTCCTAGGAAGTATACTAAGGAAACATTTCAGAAAAAAAATAGTAACTGTGGGGTTCTGACTAGGAGCAGTGTAAGGATTTAGCTCTAAGTCTCTATCCCAGTCTGAAACATTCAGTGGAACAACCAGAGTAAGACTCCATTACCAAAAGAGAACTTTCATTTTTTTTTAAATACTGATAGGTCAGGGAGGATTCAGCAGAAAAAAAAATAGTTTGATTTGAAAATTATTAAGTCACTAATCAAAAACAGCTAATTGGCACAGAGGATGGAGTTATTGCTTTGGAATCAGGAAGACATCTTCATGAGTTGATTTTTCAGAACTCAGACACTTAAGTTATGGAAGACACTTTACCCTGTTTGCCTTGATTCCTCATCGGTAAAGTGAGCTAATGAAGGAAATAGCAAGAATTGGACAAGAATAGTAATAGCATCAACAACAAGGAAACAAAAGACATTAATGAATGTTAGCTAAAAGAAGAGTTTTGACAGAAGAGTAGGAATGGAATCTAGGCTATAATGTTTAGCACTTAATAGCTGCTTAATAAATGTTTATTGACTGAATAAATGGTCTTCAAATGATTAAATAAAGTAAATAATGAAGAAGAGAATTTCTTTTTCTGAAAGATCAGAAACAAATAGAAGAAGGTAGAAAAGAATAGTTTGAAACTAAAACTTGATCAATGAATTTTTTAAAGTATTTTTCTGAAATGATTAAGGGAGCAATATTTTTGAAGAGTTAGGACATTTTGGAATGGAACACACTAAATTAGTTGAATTAAATTTTAAGGTAATTATGAAGCGATTTTGTGAAACATTTTTAACTGTGGAATTTTACAAATGACATATCTCCTTTAATATTTAAAAAAAGATAATTATGGCTTTTATAATATATCAGCTCAACAGATAAGTTTTTGTTAATTAATAAAAGCTAGATATATTAATTATGTAAACTTTATTTAAAATATATCTATCCTGAATACTACTCACAATATTCCTTTATGTATTTTAGATTTGAAAGGTAACTCAGATCATCAAGCAAAAAAAAGATTTTGAAGAAGAGATAAGTGAAATACCATCAATGTAATTATAAAACTTTTCATGTAAACTTGATTTTTCCAGTAAACTTCTAGGTCATGCAAACAAGATATTAATAAAATGGCATACTTCACCTCACCTCTACAAGATACATTATTTTTCTTCATCCTTTTTTTGTAATTCTATTTTTTACTATTTGATATTTTATTATTATTTTTACTGTTTATTATTTTGCTATTTTTATTATTATTATTTACTATTTGTTATGAATATTAAATGAACCTGTAACATCATAGGAAGACAGTCAATTCATTCCAATTAGTTTTAATAAATATTTCACAGATTTTATTGTCCTGGAAAAAATGCAAAACCAAGAATAGGGATAGGGCCTGGACCTATGATTTCATTGGTTTAAGGACTTGAAAAATGAGAAAATTCATCTAATAACCAATGTAGGACAGTACTTTCTTTTCAATATTTAGTATTTATTATTATTATTATTATCAATATTATTATTGAATTACCAATAATACTGAAAGATTAAATGATTTGACTAAAGAAGAGAGTGTAATCAGAGGCAAGAGTTAAAGTCAAGTTTTCTTGCTTTCAAGGCCCATTTTCATCCATTTTGCCAGGCTGTTTCTATCAACCTTCACTCCACCAATTTTACAACTTTCTTACAACTTGCTTATCTTGTCCCTCACCTGTCTTATCTCCATACTCACTTTAGTGTTCCTTGAACAAGATTCTCCATCTTTGACTAATAGGCTATGGTATTTTCATTGGCTAATCTCTATGCATGGAATGCTCTCTCTTCTCATCTCTGCCTTCCCTTTCCCCCTGGATTCTGTCAAGTTGCAAGTAAAATCCTGTCTTCTTAGGGAATTCTTTCCCAATCTCTCTTAAACTAATCTCTCTTGCGTTATTACATCTAATATACCCAGTATTTAACTTATTTGAAGATAGCTATTTGCAAATTGTCTCCTTCATTACATTATGAATTCCTTATGCCCAAGAATTTTATTTTTCTCTTCCTTTGTATCCAACACTTAGCACACTGTAGCTGTTTAATAAATGTTTATTGACTGAATACATGTTCCTCAATTGACTATATAAATTATTAAAGTTGTAAAAATTTACTTAGGAATAGTGAAAATTTCATACAATTGAAATCTAAATTTGACTAGTTATAATTCTAAACAAATATGTTTTCATGTTGCTAGAACTTGAAGTGATATAAAAAACAGGACTTACGAAAGAAGGATTAGAAATAGGGGTGTACAATACAGTAAAGGGGAGGAACAGTTGAGGGAAAGCCTTGGTTGTGCCAAGGTAGCCACAGAACAACACAATTTGTAAAAATGAGTCTACACAAATGTAAGTCCATTCTTTCTGGAAGTTTAATGAGAAAACATAGTCAAGAAATGCAAAATGAAAAGTCCCACATGATTTATTATCTGAATCATTAGGAGAAAATATTGCACTAACAATATCATAGATCTATTTGAAGTAAAGAAGTATTGAAGAAAGAGAAAGTAATATTTGAATATTTTTTCTTTATACATTTTGTCTGTATACAAATCACATTTAAAATGAAGAATTAATCTCAGCCTAACGTTTTGTTGTTATTGTTTGTCTTACTTTGCTTTTGCTTTTTGGACTAGTTAGAATACTTGGCTATCGAAATCTGTTGCCATCCATGGTACTTATTTGTTCTCTAACTTGATGCAATTGTTCTTTGATGTTGAGATCAAAGAACTTTTAACTTTTCAACTTTTCTGAATGTTAATTGTAAGTCATAAAAAGAGTTGCCAGTTAAAATGCTGCCTGGCTAATGGTGAACTGAGAATAGTTTGGTGAAATCATTTAACTATCTCAGTATTGTATCTCTGGATGGATGTTCATTATTTCTGTAGTTCAGTATTATGGTATCACTGTCTAAAATTTTCATGGATTCTAGGCAAGATTTGTGATTTTAGTTAATCTTAATAAATGGATATTTCCATAAAGAGAAAAATATTTTTAAAAACATCTGATTTTAAACCTTAATTTTAGAACCTTATCACACACACACATACACACACACACACACACACACACACATAAGATAAGTCTGTCACCTGAAATCTCATTGTAGAGACTGATCCAGTGTTCATACTAAACACCTCAGCACTTTTAATTGGTTATCCCCTATACTTTGAGGACTGGAGAACAGGCAGAAATAAAATTCACTTCTAAGCCTGAGAATTTTGTAGCTAAACTTGATTTTCTATCAGCTAATATGATTGATTTTTCCCCCCTCTCTCTTAAGAAGGTTATATTTCATTGGTGGAAAATAACAAACACACAGGAATGAACATAACATATATCAAGAGAAATTGCAGAATAATTGGATGGTTAGGATGGCAGAGTAGACTCTAGCAATTCCAATCCCCAGAAGATAATTAATCGAACAATGAAGTTCCAAAATTTTTATTTTCCTTTGGTTTTTTAAATTTTTATGTATTTATTTTCTTCCATATATGCATATATATTTTTAAGTTACAAAATTTCCTTCCACCCCACCTTCCCACTCTAATTCTCATAGCAGTGAACAGTTAGGTTAGCTATCTACATACAAATTTTGGATAAACATGTTTGTATTTTTGTCATTTTGGGTATGAGCAATTAGGATTAAGGGAAAGAGATACATAAGAGATGATTTTTATAAAATATTCATCAGACTGGTTTTTCTTTTTCTTTTTTGTTTGTTTGTTTTCCTTCCTCTGGATGGGGATAACATCGTCCATAGCCTGTCTAATAAAGTTGTCCTAGCTCTCTAAACTGCTGAGAGAAACTGCTTTCCAATAAGGTTGATCATCTCACAGTATTTTTGTTTACAATGTGTTATTACCTTCCTATATTAGATTACTAGCATCCTGAGATCAGGAACCGTTTTTCTTTGACATTTATTTTGCCTGGCATGTAAAGGGTAATTAATCAATGTCCTGTTCCTCCTAATTCACACAAAATCTTTGGAAATATCCAATAAATTAAAAAGAACAACAGGATTTAAAAGATGGGAAAAGATCTACATGAGGAAACTCCTACAAGAAAAAAAACATTAAGTAAACTAGCAAACAAGAGAAGTCACTAATACTATAAAGAAGTTCTATGAATTTAGAAAAAGCTTAGAAAAATCTTTAAAAAAAACAAAGTTTAAAAACTAGAATACAAGGAAAGAAAATCCCTGTCCACAGACTTCCCAAAAATAATTGGAAGACTTGAATATTTTCAAAAGCAATTTTTTATTTGTTTTTTTGCAAGGCAATGGGATAAAGTGACTTGCCCAAGGTCACACAGATAAATGATTATTAAGTGTCTGAGTCTGGATTTGAACTCAGGTCCTCCTAACTGTAGGACTGGGTGCTCTATCCACTACACCACTTAACTGCTCCTCAAAAGCAATTTCTAAAAATGAATCAAATATTGTTATACCTAGAACTAAAACCTTTCCTAAGCTTCATTTACAATTTTTGAATTGATTATTTTCATTTCCACTGAATAAATGTTATATTGTTGTTATATAAGCTCCTCAACACCAACAGATCCAAAAAGAACACATTATTTTTATCCTCAAAGGCAACCCTCTTCCTAAATTTCTTATTTCATTCCATAGTAAAACTATTATTTCATTATTCCAAATACATGATCTTAGAGTATAGTATCATATATTTAGGTTGTGAGGCACTCAAGAGATCATAAGGACTAATCCCTTTATTTTACAAATGGGGAAATACAGACACAGGTAAATTAATCAATTTCTTCATTATCACAAAGATATTAAGTGCCTGACGTGTAACTTGAACCCAACTATTCCTACTCTATCACCTCAATCACACAGCATCTCTTTCTCAAATTTTCACCAATCCATCTTTCCACATCTAATCAGTTGCCAAAATAATTTAATTTTTAAATGCTTCATCAATACTTTTTACTCATATAATCATAGTATTCCATTTGTCATTACTTCTACCCCTCCCTGACAGTGATTTCATTTGATTTTTTTTCAAAAAGAAAAAAAGAAGCCAACAAAACTGAACAGTATATTGGAAAGGTCCAAAATAATCTACAATGTGTAACAGCTGTTGATCTCTCACCTTAACAAAATTGATTAAAGCATTCTTCTCATATATCTTTGAGTCATGCTAGATTTTATAATTCTAAGACATTTACTTTCAATTTTTTTCCTGTATCATTCTTCCATTTCCATTGTTATAGTTAGGATATACACACATGTGTATGTATAATTGCATATAAATATAATTTTCTTGTCTCTGATAGTTCAATCTATATCAGGGACATAGATCTTTCCATGTTTCTTTGTATTTCTTAGAGATCTTTTCTTAAAGTATGAAAATAATTCATTTTATTCACATATCACAATTTTCTTAGTCATTCCCCAATAGATAGGCATCTACTTTGCCTCTAATTATTACCTATCACAAAAATGATTTTTTAAAAATTATTTTGAAGTATATGAAATTTTTCCTTATTCATGACTCCTTTGGGTTAATACTATTAATTTACTTATATGGAAGTTTTATTGAATCTCTACTTTAAATACATTTGACAATTAAATTGCTTTATTAAAATAATTCCAAAATGATTTTTAAAATGCTTCCCACTTTGCAACCACAAATATTGTATTAGTGTACTTATCTTCCCAGAACACCACCAATATTGACTGCTCTCATTGTTATAATTTAATTATTTGATTTTAATAATAAAATAACTCACAAATTCATCAACTTCTCCTCACATCCTCATATTAAATGAGTGCCTCCTTCATTGACTTTTATAATATTTTAATTGATAAGGGTAAAAGTAACCAATTACAGTCCTGAATAATCATCTGATTAAAGTTTCTGACAAAACAGAAGTGTTGCAAAATCGATCAACTTAAAAGCAAAAATATTTTAGTGCATTTGAAATAAACACAAATTGAACTTGTCATGAGAATAAAAGTTATTGTGTTTCTGTTGAATTTGAAAAAAGCATACATATATTTTACTCAATATACCTTTATCAGTGTCCAATAATTTTTCATACATATGAAAATTATTCTGTTTAATATAAGAATATTTTATTCATTCTTTCTCAGTCATTATTTTGGCAATAATTACTTAGTATTAATCTAAGTCTATATCTTTTACTTATATTTTCTTTACACATACTTTTATCGTGTCATGGTATGCAATGACCATCTTTAGTATTTCTGACAGCATTTGCTTTTAAATTTCTTCTATTTTTTAAAAGAAGTTTCAGTGCAGCTAAGTGGTACAGTGAGGGGTAGTTCCATGACACAGTAGAGAGGAAATTACCCTGGAATCAGGAGGACCTATGTTCAAATCCAACCTCAAACACTTAATAATTACCTAGCTGTGTGACCTTGGTCAAGTCACTTTACCCCCATTGTCTTGCGAAAACCCTACTAAAATTAAAAACTTCATTAAAACTGAAACTAAAGCATACTTTAAAAATGCTATTTTTGCTATACATTTAAATATTATGAAAGATACTATTTCCTCTTTCTCCTTCCCCCCATTCTATTCAGATCCATAAATACCTTTATGGTTTTTATATATGTGTTTAATTTCTAAGAGTTTTTTTATATATGTGTTTAATTTCTAAGAGTTTGAGTAAAATATGTTAAAGTAATTAAAAATTAATTGCCATTATAGAAGTCCCATTTTATGACATTTAGCTTTTTCCATTAAGTACTTCAATATTATGTAATATTAATTTGATATTAATTTAAATTTTAATTTAATTGAATATTATTGCTTCATTATCTTTGATGACATTGAGCATGATACTGTTTCCTTCCTTATCTCTATTGATTGCATGCTTTTAATGATGCCTTATCTGAAATGTTGCATGAAAGCCTCAATTTTCACCTGGTCATTTTGAATAATTTATAGAATATGTCATTTTAATATCTTCACTAATATTTTATCCAAAATTTGTATATCAATATTCATTAATGGAAATAGATTATAATTTATCATTTCTGATTGCTTTTATCAAGCTTTGGATATTAGAATATACTTGACTCATGAAAGTAGTTTGCTAAATGTGTTTTAAAAATTCAATTTTTGTGAAAAAATATCATTTACAAGTTTAATAAAATTATATGTGAATCTTGTGAATCTGGGACTTGCTTTCTCCTCTTTGAACATTACAAACATTACTATTTTTGACAATTCAGTTTCTAATTCTGAATTACTGAGAGTCTCACTTTCTTGTTCTATACTGTAAACATCATTCTGTCATGCATTTTCTTTCCCATAATGTCTTTTCTTTTTGACAAGGCAATGGGGTTAATTGACTTGGCCTAGCTCACACAGATAGAAAATTATTAAATATGTGAGTCTAGATTTGAAATCAGGGCCTCCTGACTCAAGGGTCAGTGCTCTATCCACTGTGGCACCTAGCTGCCCCTTCCCTTAATGTTTTAAGTTTTATTGATATGATATTGGTTATAGGGCTTATGAAAATTTTCCTAGTTTCTGTTTCATTTTATTATTTTCCTCTTCTTTGCTGATTTTATAATTGACTTAATTTTTTATATATTTATAGTTATTTTCAGGTTATTTTCTAAATTTCTTTCTTTTTATTTTTAGAACTATATTTTATTTATTTGCAGATTTTTGATTGTTGATTTTATATGTGCAACCATACATATACATATATTTATATGATGCACATTGAAGTCATTGATCTCTTTTATTAAGACTGTTTTTTTTCCATTAAGATTGATTTGACCATGTACTCAAGCACTTTTATAATAAATGTTTTAATTGCATCAATTATTTTGATGTCAAAATGATCCCAATTACATAAAGGAAAAAAGAACTGAAATATTTTGTTTATATACAGTTTGATGTGTTGATATCCACAATTTATATTTGTTTCTAATTTCAAGTTACAAAGAAGGCTCTTTGTTGGTAATTGATGAATCATTTGGAATTAGTAACAGAATATAAGAAAAGCATAATATCAATATCAAAGAATAGGGATGGAGTCAGATAGTGGAAGATGATTTATGCTATCCTAAGATGTTTTAATTTTAAAATTGATAGCACTTTAAAGGGTCTTAGATAATGGAACAACATTCTCAGTTAAGGATAGCAAGGTGGTGGTGGGCCTGGAGATAGGAAGTCCTGACTTACTGGTTGTGTGATCCTGAGTAAGTCCCTTAAGCTCTGTTTGTCTGTTTCTTTATCTGTAAAATGGATATAATTATAATATCCATCTCTCAAGGTTTATGTGATGATCAAAGAGAACTCTAAAGTACTTGGCATTGTACCTGGCCCAGGAAGGATGGCATGAGTATCATTTTTTTCAATAATATAAAGAAGCATAAGGACAGAAGGGGACAAGGTAGGTGGTTTTGTGACCAAGGATTGAATGATGTGAATGACAGTAGGACAGAAGGCAAGAAATTATTCAAGGAAATTCTAGTAAAGCATTCAGGAAAGTGTGGAAATGGCAACTTTAAAATCAAAGCTTAAAAGAAAAAAATTTGATGATATATTGAGGACTGATCTTTGCGGAGAATTTATAGTGAGGTTAAAGCATATGGCAGACTGGTATAAAGGAAGAAGCAGGGGGAAAAAAAGAAAAATCATAATTCAAGTTGCAGGAAACCTTGAGAATAATGGATCATATAACAATCCTTGATAAAATAGGATAACTTGGAAGTATTGGTAATTAGAGTTAGAGAAGTTAATAAACTGGGACATTAGGTCATTTAAGTGAATCTCAACAATTATACTGAAGTGCTCATGCATGGCAGTGGCAGTCAGGTAACTACCACTCTGTGATTTAGGTACTAAACATCATGATACAGGCATGGAAATCATTATAATCTTCTGTAAGTTGCAGGAATAGGTTTCTGGTCTACATTATATATGTGCTTCTAATACATCTCAAAAGAAGATAGCTTACCAGGTGAAGACACCAGAGGAAGGTTTGGGAGTAACAGTGGAAAGAAAGTCAAGTCCCTCTCTTTTTTCCCATTTGTTTTAGTTTTTTTTTTTCTTTTTTGCAAGGCAATGGGGTTAAGTGGCTTTCCCAAGGCCACACAGCTAGGTAATTATTAAGTGTCTGAGGCCAGATGTGAATTCAAGTACTCCTGACTCCAGTGCTGGTGTTCTATCCACTGCACCACCTAGCTGCCCTCATTTTTGTTTTTCTAATGTTAGAAGATAAGTCACAGACAGTTCCAGGAAGGATAATCGGAATTGATGAAACTGCTCAAATTCATTGAATTGTTGGCTTCAAAATTTTGCATAACATTTCCATGTACATTTTAACCATAATTATAATTATTTTAGCCACAGGAAATAAAAGGAATGCATAATAGTTCTTTGTAAGTATGGGGGGGGGTACTTGCTTAATCTTGAAAGTAAAATTTCTTTGGTTTTCTATCTTGTATCCTTCTATTCTCTCATTGCATTGTGTGTCTTGGCTTCTCTCTCTTCATAATAATTTTATGTGTGTGACTTTACAGGGTTTGTCAAACATTCTAAGGATCTCTGGACTATTTTGGGCAATTCTCCAAGTTGCACAGTAGGCAGATGCTGATTTGACATGGTAAAAGGAGTTTCCTCAATGTGAGTTCTCATATTAATAGAAAAATAACAACATTTCTTAATCTATATGTCTAGACTCAGGGACCACATTTTATCCAGTACTCAGAACTTTAAGCTTATTTCACACCAACTCATTGCCTCTCTATAGGAAAATAACTGATAACTCTTTGACTCTTAGCCAAATTGAAGGTCATAGACATATGGCTTGGAGTATGGCCAATTGTGCCCTTTGTTTAGCTATTGTGATTTAGAGCTCTTAACAATGAAAAGAAGATGAGGAAAGGGGGATGACTGATGATTATAGCTATTTCATCCATATTACTTAATCTTACAGATATACAATAGCAAATTTATTGAATGAGGAAAAGATTCTGAAGTATCTAGCAAATTTCCTTGCTCAAGATAGTTACTGAATGAATGACTGAGAATAGAGGAAGAATGGGTAGAGGATAGAGCAGCATTCTGGTGTTACTATTTGTGGGAGATAGTTGCAAATATATATATATATATATATATTCATCTCTTACTTTTGTGACCCTAAAATAATCTACCAGGAAGATGTTCCTGTAGTTTGTCCCTTTTGATTTTTTTTTTCCAGAAAGTCTTAATATTCCTTGAAAATGTGTAGGTATTATTGCTCACTCCCTTATCTAGATCAGTTATCAAATTGCTAAACAAGATTAGTCCAAAGACTAACTTTAGATAATCACATAGTGCATTCTGCCCTGAGATGTTCCTGCCATTGACTGACTTTTTCCCATTGTTTTGATTATTTTCTTCTTTTTTTTAGGTTTTTGCAAGGCAAATGGGTTTAAGTGGCTTGCCCAAGGCCAGACAGCTAGGTAATTATTAAATGTCTGAGACCAGATTTGAACCCAGGTACTTCTGACTCCAGGGCTGGTGCTTTATCCACTGCGCCACCTAGCCATCCATCCCCTTGTTTTTCAATGGTGAAAAATCACATATTGCTGTTTGTTTTTGGTGTCATTTTTAAATAGTCTTTGTTGTAGAACTTTACAAAAGACTTTTGAAGGGATAAGAATTACAGATCTAATAATTTAATCTCCTTTGCCACATAACAATGTATTGTTTCAGGATATAATGATAAAATGTTACAGATGATTTCCCCATAGGAAAAACCATGGGTTTTACCTTCACAACAGATGTTTCTAATTTGTGGATAAAGGATCATTGATTCCATCAACTACTATGTAATATCAATAAGATTGACCATTCTATTGTTTTAAGATTTCTTTCTTAGTTTTTCTTTATAAGGTGGGGCAACATAGATCAACTGGCAGTTCTTTTGGAAGAAATTTACACTAATTATTTTTATAGTTTTCAATTTAATGTAATTATCAATTCCAAGGTTTTGGCTTTGAACTTCTTCTTTCTTTCCTCTATACTTGTTCACTTGATGGCCTTATTAGTTTCTATAGATTTGATTACCATGGCCATTCAGATGATTTGTTGATCTATATATTTAGCCTTAGTCTTTTTGAGTGAGCACTAGTTTATTATCATGACCTAGTGGACATTTCCAATTAACTGTCCCATGGGCATCTTAACCTCAACATGTTCAAAATCAATCTTATTTTCTTTCTCACAACAAAGTGTGTCCCTTCCCAATCTTCCCTTTCTTTGAAAGATACTTTCATCATTCTAGCCTCTGAAATGTTTTACTTTGGTCTTCAATTCTTCTTACCCCACATATTCAACAACTTCAATAACAATAATAATTAGCATTTAAATGTGCTATAAATGTTCAATATAATTTATTTGTATTTTTTCATCCTGTCTTAATAACAACCTTGAGAATCAGGTGCTATTATTCCCCCACCCCATTTTATACATGAGGAAGCTAACAGAAAGGCAGAGGTTTTTGATTGCACGAGGATTGCAAAGTTAGTAAATATCTCAGATTGGATGTGACATCAATAGGTTTTTTTGTTCAAGGCAACGGGGTTAAGTGGCTTGTCCAAGGCCACACAGCTAGGTAATTATTAAGTGTCTGAGGTTAGATTTGAACTCAGATACTCCTGACTCCAGGCTGGTACCACCTAGCTGCCCCTCAATAGGTTCTTATTTGTCCTCCTTACCTTGTCTTTTCCCTTTCTAATCTATTCATCTTCATAATGCCTGTCACATATAGGTATATATTTGAGGTTTTGTAAAGCATTTCGCATGTCACCTCATTTAATCCTTATAACATCCCTGTGAGGTACTCTTTTTATTACCATGAATAATGGGAAATGAACAAGTTGTGGCTAATTAGAATATAAGAGACACAGAGTCACACACACACACACACACACACACACACACACACTCACACATACGTGTGTTTGAGGTAGGAATTGAACTCACTTCTCCCTAACTCTAAGTTCAATGCTCACCACTGAACCACATAACTGCCTACTACTGCTAAAGTCAATTAAAGTCAATATAGCAAAATTCCATCGGTTTCTTACTGACTCTTGTTTCAAATATAAATCATTATGAGCAGAACCAAGAGAACATTGTACACATTAACAACAACATTGTGAGGTGATCAGTCTTGATGGATGCAGTTCCTCTCAACAGTTCAGAGAACTAGGACAACCCTGGGAGACTGGCTATAGACAATGTTATCCCCATCTGGAGGAAGAAAAAAACAAACAAAACAAAACAACACAAAACAAAAACCCCTACAGAATCTGAATGAACCTTGCATTCACTTCATGGTTTTCTTTCTTTTCCCTTAATCCTAATTCCTAATACAAAACATTATTCATTGTAAACATGTTAAACACAAATTGTATATAGATCATATTCACCAGACTGGGGCAGCTAAGTGGCACAGTAGATAGAGAGCACAGGCCCTGGAGTCAGGAGGACCTGAGTTTGAATCTGTACTCAGATACTTGATGATTACCTCACTGTGTGACCTTGGGCAAGTCACTTAATACCATTGCCTTAAATAAATAAAAATTTAAAAAAAATAATGTTCACCAGACTGTTTGCCAATGAGGGAAGGGGGGTGGTGGGAAGGGAGGGTGGAAGGAAAGTATATGGATGCATATGGATGAATATTGAAAAACTTTCATAATATGTGACTGCAAAAATAAAATAAAGTATCAGTTGACAAAAATATATAGCCTTATGTTAATCTTTTAAAGCACTTTACAACATAATGTCAACTTACTTCTTTAGCCTATTGTATACAATATGGTACAAACAAACTGGACTTCTTGTTGTACTCCACCTATATCATTCCTCATCCTATTTCAATGTCTTTGTACTGATTAAGCCCTATGACTGGAATATTCTCCCATCTTACCTCTGCCTTAAAGAACCTTTATTTTGTTCAGGGCTCAACTTATGCATTGTCTTGTACATAAAATCTCTTCTCCTGGCTTCTAATATCCTTCTTCCCAAAATTATTTTTATTATTTTTGAATATATTCTTTATATACTTTTAATTTATATGTTTTCTTCACAAAAGGGAGTGTAAGCTCCTTGAGAGCAGAGAGCACTTTTGTTTTCTTTTTCTTTTAATATTTTATCAAGTACCCATTGCAGAATGGATGATTAATAAATAGTTCTGGGTTGATTGATAAATTTAGTTCTGTTGATTTCAATTAGAGAATCATAGATTTTAAGATAGAAATTACCTTGGAGTTTTTCCTAGCCTATCATGTAGTAAAGCAAATTGATAAAGATTGCATCAGTCTCCAAGGAACTCAAATACAGGATCTTTCCATTATCTCATGCTGTCTTCAAATAGATTTATTCATATCAAATTGAGAAAGTGTACTGTTTTATGCCTAACTTGTTTTTGTGGCATTGAGACAGACTTAATATTCCTCTGCAAGCTTTTAAAAATGTTATTTGTCTTCCCATCACTCATGCAGATTAATGACTAATTCCAGTAAGATAGAATTATTGAACATTTATTATTTTCCCTATAATAACTTCTGTATTTCCAGTATAATATGACCACAATTTTTTCTTCTTTGAAGTGGGTGACATTCAACAAAGAATAATTAACCTGTCTGGAATGGCAATGGAACTTTAAAAACAAAAGGGTAAGACATTCAAATGACAAAGAGATAATGTCTTGTTTCCTCTGGCTTCTACTGTCATATATTGATAGGCACAAACAGAGACTATAGGAAGAGTTCACATATCAAAACCCTCTTCAACTTCCTGAAGACAAACTTTTGTCTTCAAATCTCTGTGACATCACAAAAAAATGACCTTGGCAGTAGCAGAGAGAGACAGGTCATATTTACATGAATCTGAAGGTAAACTGTTTTCAGTTTTCAAAAAAATCTGGTAAAGGACATAACCAAAATTTGCAATTGTTTTGAATTTCCTTTTCCAGTTGTAAGAAATTGGTTGAAGAGAAGCATTAGTTGACAATGAATTTCACACATTCCATTTACTGTACTATAGCATGAGGCTGATGGCAATTATTATGTATTTTCTAGAATAGGGGGGGGGGAAATTCAAATGCCTGAAAAAACTAATCAAACTAATTAGTCATCTGCAACATGGCCTAAGGATATACAATAGATAGTTCAATGAAGAGAATGCTGGAAATCGAGTGATGACCTCTAAGTTTCTTTTGTTTTGTTTTGTTTTTAACAAACTAATATGGGAGCTGGAGGGGAGGAAACTATATGTTATTCATTTCAAACATTTGAGATTTATTGTTCTATAAATCTATGTGATATGTTTATTTATTGAAGAGAAACAAAAGAGATTGATTTTCTTTCCCTCACTTATACATAATTTGTTAAAGGAATTGTGCAGTCCTTAAACCATTATTGGTACAAGAATAAGAGTTAAGATTGTCTAATAATTTCACACATATTTCAATATGTAGATGAATAGCCAAACTACATTGGAATGTGGCAAATTCCTTGGCTATCTTTTCTAACTATATGTTTAATTTCATTGGAATAAATTAGTTAACAGTAAGAAAATCCATCTCTCAATGAAGATCAGCTCAAACTCTGAAAATCATAATTTTTTACCTATGTCTGATATACTCAGAGGCTGGGAAGAGTTCAGAGACAAATTTTGAACTGAAGTTTTCTTTACTCCAAAGTTGACTCTCTAACTATACCTCACTGCTTCTTTTATATAACAATAAGATTACTTTTAAAATTCTTGTGTAATTTTATTAACTTAAATGTCAAACACTAGAGAGAACAGTGACTGTAGAATCAGAGGATGTAGTTTTGAATCCTATCTCCTGATATTTTCTACCTCTGTGACATTAAGTTTTGATTTATTTGAAATTCCGAATTCTCATTCATAATAAAAAAATAATTAAATTACGGAATCTCTAAAGTATTTTCCTGTCCTAATCTATGACATTGTGAAGAGATGTGGGAGGAAGAGAAAATTTAATTACATTTCTGCAAGAAATTCTATTCTTTATGTCTCCATGAAAGAGGTTCAGTAAATTCATAGAATCAAAATATGCTAGACCTGAAGTGTTGGAATGTCATTGATCTTATAGATAACAAGTGATAGTTCCACATTCAGCAACTCATTCAATCCAGAGCTTGAACTGAAATTTATTATGATTTTTTACAATGTACTTTACCACCATTCTCCCCCTTTTCAGCAAATTTTGAATGGTTTGTAAAGTTTTCTTCAAAAAAAGAGGGTGAGAAATGTGAGATCAAATGAAATTCTTACAATTGTTCTACCATTGCATTCTTAATTTGGTCCTTATCTTCATTAATTGAGGTGGTATGCCTTATTCACAGTCAGAGCAAAGCAATCCTCCAAGGTACTGGATGGGTCATCTGCTTAATCTAAACACTTCTTTCAAGATCACTTTTTTTAATATTTGTTTAATTATATACTTTAAAATATTATCATTAGTTTTTTAAATTTGCAATTCAAATTCTCTCCCTCCCAACCATACCATATCATTCCATAAGATAACAAACACTTTGATATATGATGTTTATTTGTGGTCATGCAAAACAGCAAAATGCATTGTTACATTACTCATATGAAAGAAAAGATATATAAAAACAACATAAAAATAAAGTAAAAAATAAGCATGCATAAATATGCATTCAGATTCTGTCCCTTCTCTGGAAGTGGATAATATTTTCCATCATAAGTCCTTGAAATTTGTGTTGCTGAGAATAGTTGTTATGTACAGTTGATCATCATAAAATATTACTGTTAAGCACAATGCTCATCATTCTGTTAACTTCACTTTGAATCAGTTCAAATTTTCTGAGAGCATCTTTATCATCATCTCATTTTATTAATTCTTACTTGTTCATTTATTTATTTATATGTGTTTTAAGCATAAACACAAAACAAGACAATAAAAATGGTATTATAATGTACACAGAATTTATAAATGGATTCAATATAAAACAATAAATTTCCATAGAGCTGTCCAGCTTTTCTAGGCTTACTTGTAGACTTATTTCATTCTTTGCTATGTGGATCCATTTAATTTTTCCTTTCCCTCACTCCCCCCCCCAAACTACACTTAATCATGATGCATATATAGATGCATGTGAATGTGTGTGTGCATATATGATGTATATACCCACATTCATTATACCTGTATATAACTAGATATACATATATATTAAAATGTGTTCATATATATGTACACACATATACATATATACCTAGATAATTATAATCATTCACATGTATACACACACATTCTCATAAATATATATATATATATATATATATAAATATATAAAATTGCACACCCATACTTATCTCACTGTATATTTATTTCTCTGAAGGTGGAGAGCATTCTCCTTTATAAATAGAAGTATTTCTGTACTTTTCCAAATCAATCAGCTCATCATTTCCTACAACATAGCAATATCCCAACTCCATCACATTCTATTTCAGAAATTGTCCATGAAAGCTTTTTGTGAATTTTCTTGCATTTCCTCTATTCTTAGCTACATATGTATTATTCATGCAAGATAACTTTAATTCAAAATCATCAAAATTATTCACTCTACACTTCAACAATGCTCTCACCTGATAATATGGTTTGCTTCATTATTTTTAAAATTGTCAGAAGGGATATAGTAGAACTCTAACAGGTGAATACCTAACTTTATTCCATCATCTTGGTTCTACCCTCTATGGTCACAAACTGTTGACTATTCCTTAGGCCTCTTACAACAGGAATGGGTAGCTAGATGGTGAAGTGGATAGACCACTAACCTTAGAGTTAGGAGGGTGGGAGTTCAAATCCCAACTATGACACTTACTAGCTGTGTGATCTTGGGCAAGTCACTTAACCCTAATTGCCATGCAGCTAGGTTCATCTCCAGTTATTATGATTCATATCCAGCCACTGGATACAGAAGACTCTGGAGGATAAAGTGAAGCTGGTGACTTAGCATCCCCCTCACTCAAATCCAATTCTTGTATTTGTCACAGCATTACCACCCTGATGTTGTGGTCTTCTTGGAAAATGAAGGACAAAAAAATTACCAACAGGAATGTAACTGGGTGAGAACATTGAGAGGAGGATATATTCATTTCCCAGGCAAAGTGAGTCCTACTATTATCCTTCTTCTCTATTTCACAAGATTAAATCTGGTGAAGGAAGCAGAATAGGTCTAATTTTAAAGGTTTGACTTTTTTCTGGTATAGCAACTCATTTCAATATAATTCAGGCTTCAGTAATATATATATATATATATATATATATATATATATTTAAGTGCTCCATATCATCACCCCAATATCGCATTTGTGAACTCATAGTGTTTAAGTGGAAAATTTTCAAATCTATGATTACTTGAATAACAAGATTTCTCAAAATAGTGATGTCCCTATCTAGCTTATCCTTTATTCATAAACTATGACTTGACTCAGTCCAGATTTAGTCAAGTTCTCAAGTGAAAGCTGAGGAGACAGAACAAAAAATGGCAAGTTCTAGATTTATTAAACCAAATACAAATGCTTAAATATCCTCCCCAGTCCCTGGTCCACTCCCACTCCTCTGGCACTGTCCAATCAACCAGTAAAAGTCTCCTTTGCTTGAGGACACCAGGTGATAAGAGTTTGCTTCCTCAGGTGAGTACTCCCACAAACAAAAATCCCTTGCACATAAAGTCAAATGAAACAATTTGCTGGAAAATTTAAATAAAAATTCATCCTTTATTCTAGTTTTGATTTTTGCATTTCTATCCAGTTTTAGAAAGTCCAATCCAAAGAACCAGGATTGTTTTTAACTCAAGTAATAGTAATATTTATTTCTTATTACAGCAATGAATAATATATAAACAAACCTAATTGTATGGTATGCAATTTCCTTCCCCTCTTCATTTGTTGTATTTTTCATTTTTTTCTCTTAGAATGTATGTTATTTTTACATACCTTTATTCTTGAGTGCTCATTGTGTCTATAATATGAAACAGGGCATATTTTCCTTCACATTGTTGAAAAAAATGTTCTGAAAATGTACTTATGTATTACCTTATGTACAACAGTTACCCTGGAAACCATCTATTCTTAATTTCTTTCTTTGCCATTTCCCTGGGCAGTCACTGCCATGCTAAATGGAAGGAGGGGAAGAAGTAACTGGGGCTTTGTCACTGCCAGTGCCCCTTCATGATCAAAATCCAAGAACAAACTCCTTTTCTCTCATTGACTTTTTGCTAAATTCAGTAAGTCATCTCTTAAAGAAAACACAATTTAAGAACAATGATAAGTAACAAGCAAATAAGCTTGTTTATAGAAAAAAAATCACATTTTCCCAAAGCTTTTCAATGGCAAATTCATATGCTTTCCTAACTATTTGCTTAAGTTTTCATGAAGAGATTTTATACATTTATCAGCCCTGAAAAATGTGTGCTTAAAATACACATTTCTAAAAATGGTACAGATTTTTTTTTCCCCTAGATACTTGTCTTCCTTTTGAAAAAAAGACTTAAATGGTTTTCTTTTTCTCATCAAACATCTTGAATCAAATTGCATATTAGGGAGAATCTGTAAAAATCAAGCTAAAAGTCCCTGAAAGTATATTAAATTATCATACAATTTAACCATCAAATTTTGTTATACATGTCCATTTAAAAATAAAGATTACATGAAAAGCTGATACATTAGTTGGAAGCAGAAAAAAGAAAGCTAATGGAATTATTTGAAGCATACTACTTAAAGAAAAAATTATACAAAAATTAAAGAAGGAGAGAACAAAATAAAGTATTTTTAAAGTGCTAAGATTATTTCTATAATAGTTTTTATTGGCACAAGATACAGAAAGCACTATTTTTTATATCAGTTGAATTAAATATACATATATTTTATCCATTTATATACTGTATCAATATAACATATATAATACATATGTGTATATTATATATGTGCATTTACACAGATATAATGTTATTTGAGTTAAATTTAAACCATCCAGGTTAAACCAAATGTTATCATTTCATCCCAGATTAAAACTGACTAGTAGCTTTACTGTATATAACTACATCATAGTTGTAAACAAAAAAGAAAATATTTTTGAATAAAAAGGGAGAATAGAATACTTTTTCCTTTAGACAGGCTAGTCTTAGAAGAAATTGCTTATGTGCCTGATATGGACTATAGAATAAATTTTACTATTATTGGGAGAGATTATATTGTTATAATTTTGTGAATTGTCATATAGAAGGAAAATAACAAGCCATTGAACAAAAAGTGTCAATGTCTAAATAGATAAATATATCATTTATATCATTAGCGTAGACATACCTGGGGACTTCCAGCCAAGATGATGGAGAGAAGACAGGCACAGTTCTAAAGTCTCCTGATCTTTCCCCATCTATGATATGAAACAAACCTCTTAAGAGAAATCCAACCCATAAAAACCAGAAACAATAGCCAGGAGAAAGAACATCTACTTCAGGATTTTTTCTTCTGCAGCAGTGGGTGAGTCCAGGAGGATCAATCAAGTCCAGGAGGCCTCAATCAAGGTGACAGACGCATCAGAGAAAGCAACTAGCAACTCCTACTGGCCAGCCAGAGAAATTGCACTTAGTGAGTAAAGCCTTTAGGTATCCCATCACCACACCCCTTTAAATGAGCCCCTCCCTAACTCAAGGTCTTAGCAAAATGAAGAAAGCCCAGTGGAAAAGTGACTCAATAGCAAAATTCTTGAAGGTAAAAGACCCTAACTTAGAACTAGAACCTCTGAGGAGAACATGATCTTGTCTCCAGCACAGAAATACTTCCTTGTAGAAATAAGGAAGGAGTTTAAAAATCAACTGCAAATTTGGGAGAGACAATTAATACCTTGCAACAAGAAAACAAATCCTTAGAAAATACAATTGGTCAAATACAAAAATGAGACTAAATCTCTCAGATCTTCAATTGGACATATAAAAAATTTGAATAATTCTCTCAGATCCTCAATTGGGCAAATGCAAAAAGAAGATAATTCTTTCAAAACCTCAATTGGGGGGGCAGCTATGTGGCACAGTGGATAAAGCACTGGCCTTGGAGTCAGGAGTACCTGGGTTCAAATCTGGTCTGAGACACTGAATAATTACCTAGTTGTGTGCCCCTGGGAAAGCCACTTAACCCCATTTGCCTTGCAAAAAAAAAAACTAAAAAAAACCCCTCAATTGAGGAAATGGAAAGCTCTTTCAAAAGTAGAATTGACCAATTGCAAAAGGAGTTGCAAAAGTTTAATGAATAAAACTCCTCCCTAAAAAAAAAGAATGGAGTCTGCAGAAACTAATGACTCCATGAGACAGCAAGAACCTGTTAAACAAAATTAAAAAAAATAGAAAAAATAGAAGAAAATGTAAAATACCTCATCAGAAAAACCAATGACCTCAAAAATAGGTCAAGTTTGGCAATCTGAGAATTATTGGACTTCCTGAAAACACTGAAGAGGAAAAAAAAGCCTGGACTTAATATAACAGGATCTAGTGATGGAAAATTGCCCTGATATCATGGAAGCAGAGGGCAAAGTAGTTATTTAAAGAATACATCATTCCCCTCCAGAAAAAGATCCTAAAATGAAAACACCAAGGCATGTTGTGGCCAAATTCAAAAGCTATCAAATGAAAGAGAAAATCCTGCAAGCAGCCAGAAAGAAACAATTTAAATATCAAGGAGCCACAGTAAGGATTATGTAGGACCTTGCTGCATCAATATTCGGGGATCAAAAGGTCTAGAATGAGATATTTTGAAGCGCAAGGGAGCTTAGAATGCAGCCAAGAATCAACAATCCTGAAAAGCTGAACTGTCTCTTCCAGGGGAAAAAGATGGAAATTTAACAAAATGGAAGAATTCCAAAAATTCCTGATAAAAAGACCAGAGCTAAATAGAAAATTTGGACACCAAACAAGATGTCCAAGAGACACATGAAAAGGTAAAAAAGGGGGGGGGCAGTCAAAAAAAAACTGCTATCCAGTAAGTTGAAACTGGCTATATCCCAGCATGGGGGAAAAGATTCTCATCACCCTGGCGAACTGTAACTCTAACAAAGAGAATCTACCTAGCCAGAAGTGATGGACATTCATGAACTATCCATGAGATTGCTACCCGATGTCATAAAACTGGCCATAACTCAACTTGGGAGAAAGACTCTAATAACTCTCCAGAATTTTAATGCTATTAGATAGAATGTACTTAGCTAGAAGTAACAGATACTCCGAATTTTCTAGGACACTACCTCCCTAAAAAGGGGGACATGAAGGAAATGGGTGGAAGCTGAAGATTGAATGGGGTAAATTTCATTACACTAAGAGGTACAAAATACCTATGGTAATAAAGAAGAATAAGGGAGGAGATGAGAAACACCTGAATCTTCTTCTCACCAGACTTGGCTTAAAGTCAACTTACACATATTCAGTTAACTTAAAACAAATATAACCTTTCAATTATTAAAAGGGGAAAAGGGGAGAGGGGACTGAGAAAGGGAGGGGGAGGGGGAAAGGGGAAATAACAAAAGGAGGGAAGGGAAAAGGGAAAGGGAAAGGGGAAAGAAAGGGGAAGGATTAGGTGATATAGGAGGGCAAACACACTGAAGGGGTTGGTATTGTGAAAGAAAATAATGGAAAATACAGATAAGGGTGGGGGAAGGGGAAAATAGAAACAGAGGGGAGACAGCATGGAGGACAATAAAGAATTAGTAATCATAACATTAAATGTGAATGGGATGAAGTCTCCTTTAAAACGCAAGCGAATAGCAGAGTGGATTAAAAAACTGAATCCTACAATATGCTGCTTACAAGAAACTCATTTGAAGCAGAGAGATACATATAGAGTATAATATATATTTGGCTTCAGCTGAAGTGAAAAAGGCAGGGGTAGCAACCCTTATCTCAGACAAAGCAGCAGCAAATATAGATAGTATTAAAAGAGATAAGGAAGGAAACTTTATCCTCCTAAAAGGTACCATAGACAATAAAATTATTTCAATGCTGAATATATATGCACTCAATGGGATAGCATTCAAATTCTTAGAGGAGAAGCTGAAATAACTACAGGAAGACATGAAATGCAAAACTCTACTAGTGTGAGACCCCAACTTACCACTCTCAGATCTAGATAAATTGAATCATAAAATAAACAAGAAAGAAGTTAAGGAGGTAAATAGATTGTTGGAAAAAGTAGATATGGTAGACTTACAGAGGAAATTGAATGGGGATAGAAAGGAATATACCTTTTTCTCTGCAGTACATGGAACTTAATACAAAAATTGACCCCGTACTAGGACAAAAACACCTAATGATGAACTGCAAAAAGGCAGAAATACTGAATACATCTTTCTCAGATCACAATGCAATAAAAGTCATATGCAATATTGGGTCAAGGAGATATAGACCCAGAACCAAATGAAAACTGAATAATCTCATTTTATAGAAAGAAAGACTGGACCAAAAAACAAATTATAGAAAAAGTCAATCATTTTTTTCCTAGATAATGACAATAATGAAACAACATACCAAAACCTATGGAATTCACTCAAAGTGGCTCTCAGGGGATATATTAAAAATCTTTAAATGTTTTCATGAATAAATTAGAGAAAGAGGAAATCAATGAATTAAATATGCAACTAAAAATTATAGAAAGAACAAATTAAAAATCCCCAATTAAATACCGATGTAGAGATTCTAAAAATTAAAGGAAAAAAGGAATAAAATTGAAAGCAAAATAACCTATTGTATTAATAAATAAAACCAAAAGTTGGTTTTATGAAAAAAATAAAATTGATAAACCTCTGGTCAATTTGATTAAAAAAAGAAAGAAGTAAACCAAATTGCTAGTATCATAAATGAAAAAGGTGAACTCACCACTAATGAGGAGGAAATTAAAGTAATAATTCAAAATTATTTTGCCCAAATCTATGCCAATAAATTTGATAATCTAAGTGAAATGGATGAATATTAACAACTATAAATTGCCAAGGTTAAATGAGGAGGAGTTTAAATACCTAAACAATCCTATCTCAGAAAAACAAATTCAACAGGCCATCACTAAACTCCCTACGAAAAAATCTCCAGGGCCTGATGGATTCACAAGTGAATTCTACCAAACATTTAAGTAACAATTGGTTCCAATTCTACATAAACACTTTGGAAAAATAGGGAAAATTCAACTCTTTCTATGAAACCAATATGGTGCTGTTACCTAAACCAGGAAGAGTTAAAACAGAGAAATAAAATTATAGCCTAGACTTCTGGCCAAGACTGTGGAGAGAAGACAGGCACAGTTCTAAAGTCTCCTGCTCTTTCCCCAACTATCGCATAAAACAAACCTCTTAAAAGAAATCCGACCCACAAAACCCAGGAAGAAAAGCCAGGAGAAGAACATCTACCTCAGGATTTGGCTCTGGCAGCAGCTTTGGCCCAAGTCAGGTGGGTGAGTCTGGGTTCAAAGAGAGGATCAGCCCTGGATCAGCCAGATTAACAGCTGAATTGAAACCAGGAGTCCGAGGGCCTGAGAGCCGGACTTGCTGGATCAGATGTGGGGCTGGATGACAGGGGCTTGGGTCTGCAGGGCAGCAGAGGTGCTGGTGTTGGTGCTGTCCCCCTGGAGTTTGGGGACGGGGCTGGGGGGGGATGGAGTTCTGGTGCAGGAGAGCTGCAGATACCATCCCTGGGCTCCTTTTGTCTGAGGAACTTTGAGCCCCATTACAACTCAGACTTCTTCCCAGAGCAAACAAATGCAAACTACTTCTACCTCAGGCTCAGGTGTGTGAGCAGAAGAACCAGCCCAGCTGAGGAATGACCTCAGGCTAGGGTAAAGTACACCATTGTTTGAAGGCAAAAGAATTCAATAGCTGCAACTCCTCCCTTCAAGCAAAGGGAGAAGGCCTCAGCCAAGGTTACAGACACTGCAGAGAAAGCAAACAACACCTCCTACTGGCCAGCCAGAGAAACAGGGAAAAAAGCCTTTAGCAATCCCAAGCCATGGAGAACCAGCCCCCCCCCCCAACTCATGTTCTTAGCAAAATGAAGATGGGTCAGTGGAAAGCTGGATCAATAGAAAAATTCCTGGAAGGGAAAGACCCTAAGTCAAAGAGACCTGGAATGTCTGAGGAGAATACAATCTGGTATCCAGCAAGGAAAGACTTCCTTGAAGAAATAAAGATGGAACTTAAAAATTTGGGAGAGACGATCAATACCTTCCAACAAGAAAACAAAACCTTAGAAGAACAATTGGACAAATACAAAAGGAGAATAAATCTCTCAGATCCTCAACTGGAAAAATACAAAATGAGAATAAATTTCTCACATCATCAATTGGACCAATACAAAATGCGAATAAATCCCTCAGATCCTCAAATGGGCAAATGAAAAAAGAAATTAATTCCCTCAAAATCTCAATTGGTCAAACGGAAAGCTCTTTCAAAAGTTGAATTGACCAATTGGAAAAGGAGTTGCAAAAGATTAATGAAAAAAACTCCTTCCCTAAAAAAAGAATGGAGTCTACAGAAACTAATAACTCCATGAGACAGCAAGAGTCAGTTAAACAAAAATCAAAAAATAGGAAAAATGGAAGCAAATGTAAAATACCTCATCAACAAAACCACTGACCTTGAGAATAGATTGAGAAGAGGAAACCTAAAAATTATAGGACTTCCTGAAAACATTGAAGAGAAAAAAAGCCTGGACGTAATATTACAGGATCTAGTGATGGAAAACTGCCCTGATATCATGGAATTGGAGGGTAAAGAAGTTATTGAAAGAGTACATTGATCTCCACCAGAAAAAGATCCTAAAATGAAAACACCAAGGAATTTTGTGGCCAAACTCCAGAACTATCAGATAAAATAGAAAATCCTGCATGCAGCCAGAAGGAAACAATTTAAATATCAAGGAGCCACAGTAAGGATCACTCAGGACCTGGCTGCATCAACATTAAGGGATCGAAGGGCCTGGAAGGAGATATTTCGAAGAGCAAGGGAGCTTGGAATACAGCCAAGAATCTACTTTCCTCCAAAACTGAGCCTTCTCTTCCAGGGAAAAAGATGGTCATTTCAAGAAATGGAAGAACTCCAAAAATTTATGATAAAAAGACCAGAGCTAAACAGAAAATTTGGACATCAAACAGGAGGTTCAAGAGACACATAAGAAGGTAAAAAGGGGGGGGGGTGCGGTAAAAGGAAAAAAAATGCAATCCAGTAAGATGAAACTGAATATATCCCAGCATGGGGAGGGTAAAGATTCTCATAAATATTGAGAATTGTAACTCTAACAGAGAGAATACACCTAGCCAGAAAGGATGGACATTTATGACCTATCCATGAGACTGCTATCTAATGGGATATAACTGGCCTTAACCCCAATTGGGAGAAAGACTCTGAGAACTCTCAGGAATTTTGACTGTATTCAATAGAATATATTGAACTAGAAGGGACAGACACTCAAAATTTTCTATGACTAAGAATGATCTAAAAAAACACTACCTCCTTAAAAAGGGAGACAAGAAAGAGACTGGAGGAGGGAGGGGATTGAATAGGGGTAAATCTCATTACACTAAGAGATACAAAAACCTATGATAATAGAGGCAAAGAAAAGAGCAGAGGAGAAACACCTGAATCTTCTTCTTATCAGACTTGCCTTAAAGTCAACCTACATATATTCAGTTAACTTATAAAACATCGAAACTTTCAAATATTAAAAGGGGAAAAGGGGAGGGGGGGTGGAGAAAGGGAAGGGGAGTGGGGGGAAAGGATGAATAAGAAAAGGGAGGGAAGGCAAAAAGGGAAAGGGGAAAGAAAGGGGAGGTTGTGATATAGGAGGGCAAACACACTGAAGGGGGTGGCATTCAGAAATAAAATCCGGGGGAATATGGATAAAGGGGGGGGAAGGTGGAAAAATACAAACAGAGGGAAGATAGCATGGAGGGCAATAAAGAATTAGTAATCATAAACTTAAATATGAATGCGATGAACTCTTCCTTAAAATATAAGCAAATATCAGAGTGGATTAAAACCCAGAAGCCTACAATATGCTGCTTACTAGAAACTCATTTGAAAGAGAGAGATACATATAGAGTAAAGGTAAAAGGTTGGAACAAAATATATTTGGGTTCAGCTGAAGTTAAAAAAAGCAGGCGTAGCAACTTATTTCAGACAAAGCAGCAGCAAAAATAGATAGCATTAAAAGAGATAAGGAAGGAAACTTTATCGTCCTAAAAGGTAGCATAGACAATAAAGTCATTTCAATATTGAATATATATGACCCCAGTGGGACAGCACCCAAATTCTTAGAGGAGAAGTTGAAAGAACTACAGGAAGACATAGACTGCAAAACTCTACTGGGGGAGACCTCAACCTCCCTTTATCAGATCTAGATAAATTGAATCATAAAATAAACAAGAAAGAAGTTAAGGAGGTAAATAGATTGTTAGAAAAATTAGATATGGTAGACTTATGGAGGAAACTGAACGGGGATAGAAAGTAATATACCTTTTTCTCTGCAATACATGGAACTTATACAAAAATTGACCATGTACTAGGACACAAAAACCTAATGATCAACTGCAGAAAGGCAGAAATAGTGAATACATCTTTCTCAGATCCCAATGCAATAAAAGTCATAAGAAATACTAGGCCAAGGAGATATAGACCCAGAACAAATTGGAAACTGAATAACCTCATTTTAAAAAATGAGTGGACCAAAAGACAAATTCTAGAAAGAATTAAACATTTTATCCTAGATAATGATAATAATGAAACAACATACCAAAACCTATGGGATTCTTTCAAAGAGACTGTCAGGGGATATATTATAGCTCTAAATGCATATATGAATTAATTGGAGAAAGAGGAAATCAATGAACTAAACATGCAAGTAAAAAAAAATTAGAGAAAGAACAACTCAAAAATCCCCAATTAAATGCGAAATTAGAAATTCTAAAATTTAAAGGAGAAATTAATAAAATCGAAAGCAAAAAAAGTATTGAATTAATGAATAAATCAAAAAGTTGGTATCATGAAAAAAACCAATAAAATTGATAAACCCCTGGTCAATTTGATTAAAAAAAGAAAGAAGAAATCCAAATTGCTAGTATCATAAATGAAAAAGGTGAACTCACCACCAATGAGGAGGAAATTAAAGTAATAATTTGAAAATATTTTGCCCAACTCTATGCCAATAAATTTGATAATCTAAGTGAAATGGATGAATATTTACAAAAATATAAGTTGCCCAAGTTAAATGAAGAAGAGATTAAATACCTAAACAACGCTATCTCAGAAAAAGAAATTTAACAAGCCATTATTGTACTCCCCCCAAAAAAAATCCAGGGCCTGATGGATTCACAAATGAATTCTACCAAACATTTAGGGAACAATTGGTTCCAATCCTATATAAACTCTTTAGAAAAATAGGGAAAGATGGAACTCTGCCTAACTCTTTCTATGAAACCAATATGCTACTGGTACCTAATCCAGGAAAAGTTAAAACACAAAAAGAATATTATAGACCTATTTCCCTGATGAATATAGATGCAAAAATCTTAAATAAAATTTTAGCAAAACAATTACAACAAGTTATCACTAGGATAATACATTATGATCAAGTAGGATTTATTCCCGGAATGCAGGACTGGTTAATATTAGAAAAATTGTTAGTAAACCTAATTATATCAACAACAAACCTATCATAAATCATATGATCATATCAATAGATGCTGAAAAAGCTTTTGAAAAAATACAGCATCCATTCCTATTAAAAACACTAGAGAGTGTAGGAATAAATGGACTGTTCCTTAAAATAATTAGCAGTATGTATCGAAAACAATCAACAAGCATTATATACAATTGGGAGAGGCTAGAGGCATTCCCTATAAGATCAGGGGTGAAACAAGGGTGCCCATTATCACCAGTACTATTGAATATTGTATTAGAAATGTTAGCATCAGCAATTAGAGAAGAAAAAGAAATTGAAGGAATTAGATTAGGGAAGGAAGAGACAAAAGTCTTACTCTTTGCAGATGACATGATCGTCTACCTAGAGAATCCCATGAAGTCATCCAAAAAACAACTGGAAACAATTAGCAATTTTAGCAAAGTTGCAGGTTATAAAATAAACCTTCATAAATCCCCAACTTTTCTTTATATGTCTAGTAAGAAACAGCAGGAAGAGCTAGAAAGAAAAATCCCATTCAAAGTAACGTCAGACAATATAAAATATTTGGCAGTCTATTTGCCAAGACAGACTCAGAGTCTTTTTGAAAACAATTATAAAACACGTCTCACACAAATTAAATCACATTTAAATAACTGGGCAAATATCAACTGCTCATGGATAGGTAGAGCTAATATAATAAAAATGACAATTCTACCAATACTAAACCATCTGTTTAGTGCCCTACCAATCAAAATTCCAAAAAATTACTTTAACGAGTTAGAAAAAAAATTGTAAGTAAATACTTATGGAACAATAAAAAGTCAAGAATTGCCATGAGCCTGATGAAAAAAAAGTGCAAAAGAATGTGGCTTAGCCCTAGTTGATCTAACATTATATTATAAAGCATCAGTCATCAAAACTGTTTGGTATTGGCTAAGACATAGAGTGGTGGACCAGTGGAATAGACTAGGTGTAAAAGCAGGAGATGATTATAATAATCTGCTCTTTGATAAACCCAAACAGTCCAGCCATTGGGATAAAAACTCCCTCTTTGATAAAAACTGCTGGGATAATTGGAAGGTAGTATGGAAGAAATTTAGAATAGACCAACACCTCACACCCTTTACCAAGATAAGATCCAAATTGTTACAGGACATAGACATTAAAAAACAATACTATAAGCAAATTAGAAGATCAAGGACTAGTCTACCTGTCAGATCTATGGAAAGGGGAACAGTTTATGACTAAGGAAGAGTTGGAGAACATCACCAAATACCAATTAAATGATTTTGATTACATTAAATTAAAAAGTTTTTGCACAGATAAAACCAATGTAACCAAGATCAAAAGAAATGTAGTAAATTGGGAAACAATCTTTACAACAAATGATTCTGACAAAGGACTCATTTCTAAAATACACAGAGAACTGGGTCATATTTTTAAAACAAAAAGCCATTCCCCAATTGACAAATGGTCAAAGGATATGCAAAGGCAATTTACAGATGAGGAGATCAAAGCGATCCATAGCCATATGAAAAAATGCTCTAAATCATTAATTATTAGGGAAATGCAAAGTAAAGCTTCTTTGAGGTACCACCTCACACCTCTCAGATTGGGCAATATGACCAGGAAGGATAATGATCATTGTTGGTAGGGTTGTGGGCAATCTGGGACACTACTACACTGTTGGTGGAGCTGTGAACTCATCCAACCCTTCTGGAGATCTATTTGGAACTATCCCCAAAGGGCAACAAAAATGTGCATTCCCTTTGACCCAGCAATACCAGTACTGGGTCTATATGCTGAAGAGATGATGATAAAGGGTAAAAAACATCACTTGTACAAAAATATTTATAGCAGCCCTGTTTGTGGTGGCAAAGAATTGGAAATTAAGTAAATGTCCTTCAGTTGGGGAATGGCTTAGCATACTGTGGTATGATGTGGTATCCTGTCCCCCAGGAGGGACAGGATTTCAGGGAAGCCTGGAGGGATTTGCATGAACTGATGCTGAATTAGATCAGCAGAACCAGAAAAACACTGTACACCATAACAGCAACATGGGAGTGATGTTCAACCTTGAAGGACTTGCTCATTCCATCAGTGCAACAATCGGGAACAATATTGGGCTGTCTGCAAAGGAGAGTGTGTTCTGTATCCAGATAAGGAACTGTGCAGTTTGAACAAAGTGCAAGGACTATTCCCTTTAATTTAGAATAAAACAGATATCTTATTGTATGATCCTGTTACTTCTTAGACTTCTCTTCTCTTCTTTATGAATATGATTTCTCTCTTATCACAACCAATGTGCATCAAGGTACAACATTGAAACAAAGTAAAGACTGAGAGAGAGAGTGCTTTCTGGGGTGGAGCAAGATTGGGGGGAAAATTGTAAAACTCAAATAATATCTTTAATAAAAATAAATTAAAAAAAGAAAATTATAGAACTATTTCCCTGAAGAATATAGATGCAAAAATCTTAAATAAAATTTTAGGAAAATTATTACAACAAGTTATCACTAGGATAATACATTTTGATCAAGTAGGATTTATTCCAGGAATGCAGGGTTGGTTAATATTAGGAAAATTGTTAGTATACCCAATTATATGAACAACAAACCTATCATAAATCATATGATCATATATTGATAAATAGATGCTGAAAAAGCTTTTGGAAAAAATGCAGCATCCATTCCTATTAAAAACACTAGAGAGTGTAGGAATAAATGGACTGTTCCTTACAATAATTAGCAGTATCTATCTAAAAGCATCAACAAGCATTATATTAAATAGGGAGAGGCTAGAGGCATTCCCTATAAGATCAGGGGTGAAACAAGGATGCCCATTATCACCACTATTATTCAATATTATATTAGAAATATTACCTTCAGTAATTAGAGAAGAAAAAGAAATTAAATTAATTAGAATTGGGAAGGAAGAGACAAAAGTCTTACTCTTTGCAGATGACATGATGGTCTACCTAGAGAATCCCAAGAAATCATCCAAAAGACAACTGGAAACAATTAGAAATTTTAGCAAAGTTGCAGCTTATAAATAAACCCACACAAATCCTCAACTTTTCTATATATGTCTAAGAAGATACTGCAGGAAGAGCTAGAAAGAAAAATCCTATTCAGTGTAACCTCATACATTATAAAATACCTGGCAGTCTATTTGCCAAGACAGACTCAGAAACTTTTTGAAAGCAACTATATAACACTTCTCACACAATTTAAATCAGATGTAAATAACTGGGCAAATATGAACTGCTCATGGACAGGTAGCTAATATAATAAAAATGACAATTCCTCCAAAACTAAACTGCCTGTTTAGTGCCCTATCAAACAAAATTACAAAAAAATATACTTTAATGAGTAAAAAAAGTTGTAAGAAAATTCATATGGAGAAATAAAATGTCAAGAATTTACAGGAATTTAATGAAAAAAAGGGCAAAAGAAGGGGGCTTAGCCCTACCTGATCTAAAATTATATTATAAAGCATCAGTCATGAAAACTGTTTGGTATTGGCTAAGAAATAGAGTGGTGGACCAGTGGAATAGACTAGGTGCAATAGCAGGAAATGATTATAGTAATCTGTTGTTTGATAAACCTAAAGAGTCTAGTTATTGGGATAAAAACTCTCCCTTTGATAAAAACTGCTGGGAAAATTAGAAGTGAGTATGGAACAAAACTTAGATTAGACCAACACCTTACACCCTTTACCAATATAAGATCCAAATGGTTACAGGATTTAGACATAAAAAACAACACTATAAGTAAATTAGAAGATCAAGGACTAGTTTACCCATCAAATCTATGGAAAGGGGAACAGTTTATGACTAAGGAAGAGATGGAGAACATCACCAAAAACAAACTAGATCATTTTGATTACATTAAATTGAAAAGCATTTGCACAGATAAAAGCACTGTAACCAAGATCAAAAGAAATGTAGTAAATTGGGAAACAATCTTTAAAATTAATGATTCGGATAAAGGACTCATTTCTAAAATATACAGAGAACTGTGTCATATTTTTAAAAGAAAAAGCCATTCCCCAATTGACAAATGGTCAAAGGATATGCAAAGGCAATTTAGAGATGAGGAGATCAAAGCGATCCATAGCCATATGAAAAATTGCTCTAAATCATTACTTATTATAGAAATGAAAATTAAATCTTTTCTGAGGTACCACCTCACACCTCTCAGACTGTTTAATATGACTAGAAAGGATAATGACCATTGTTGGAAGGAATGTGGGAAATCTGGGACACTATTACACTGTTGGTGGAACTGTGAACTCATTCAACTTTCCTTGAGAGAAATTTGGAACTACGCCCAAAGGGCTACAAAAATGAGCATACTCTTTGATCCAGCAGTACCACTATTGGGTCCATACCCTGAAGAGATGTTGAAAACGGTTAAAAACATCACTTGTACAAAAATATTCTTAGCAGCCCTGTTTGTGGTGGCAAAGAATTGCAAATCAAGTAAATGTCCTTCAATTGGGGAATGACTTAGGAAACTGTGGTAAATGTATGCCATAGAATACTATTATTCTATTAGAAACCAGGAGGGATGGGAATTCAGGGAAGCTTGGAGTAATTTGCATGAACTGTTTCTGAGCAAGATGAGCAGGACCAGAAAAACACAGTACAACTTTACAGCAACATGAGGGTTATGTTCAACTTTGATGGACTTGCTTGCTACATCAGTGCAACAATCAGGAACAATTTTGGGCATCTGCAATGGAAAATACTATCTGTATCCAGATAAAGAGCCATGGGGTTTGAGCAAAGTTCAAGGAGTATTCCCTTTAATTAGAAAAAAGAAACAGATATCTTGTTGTCTGATCTTGCTATCTCATATACTTTTTGTTTCTTCCTTAAGGATATGATTTCTCTCTCATCACACTCAATTTAGATCAACGTACAACATGGAAATAAAGTAAAGACTGACAGATTGCTTTCCATAGGGGTGGTGGGGGTAGGGAATAAGATTGGGGAAAATTGTAAAACTCAAAGAAAATCTTTAATAAATTTTTTTTTAAATTAACAAAAGTAGATATGCCATAATCGTCTGCACCACACCTAAAAAAGCTGTGATGCTTTCTTTGCTTCAAGACCTGAGATGAGATGGATCTAAGGCTACAGAAACTAACCATATTACAAACACACCCCGCATACACTCATCCATCCTTCCAATACTTCCTTTTGGAAATCGTTTCAAAAGTATTCTAAAGATATCAGAATTTTTAGTTTCTTCTGCATTTTTTTGGTAACAGTATTTAATATCAGGGGAATTTGCAGGTAGGTAGAATTGATGACTAGTTCTATGGTATTAAGCAGTAACAATAATATAGAAGAATCTCTGAATCTCAGAAATGAATAGAATACACTAAAGAATCATTTAATTCAGAGAAAGGAGCATAATATACCATTTAAACTCACTGAAATTGCTACATTAATCCATAGAAATTAACTATCTAGGGAAAAGAACTCTGTATTTGTTTTAAAAATGTAACAGTTGGGAAACCAAAAAATAGTATGGCAGAATTTAGGTTTATACTAATTTTCCCTCCTATTTCACATTTAAATCAAATGATATTTAAACTTTAAAAATCATGTAATCAAAAAAAAAGAGAAGCAGATAATATGTCTCTTGTAACTATAAGTAGGTTATGTATTCTTAGCTAAAGAAGAGATAGAGGCAACTAAAGAAGATAAAATAGATAATTATGATTACATAAAATTGAAAAGCTTCTGTTCATGGAAAATTAATGTTCTTAAAATAAGAAGAGAATTAGTACATGGATTTGGGGAATGGGAATCTGTATCAACTTTCTTGATTGAAGTTTTAGTATCTCAAATATAAAGGAACCAAACATATATATACTATAATATGTGAAATATATTGTATCTTTAAGCTACACATAGGTACAGTCATAAAACTAGATATATATGCAATCATATATGTAGTTTATGATAACATTATATTATACTTTAAATTTTATATATATATATATATTTAGTCTCTGTGTGTGTGTGTGTGTGTGTGTGTGTGTGTGTGTGTGTGTTTGTGTAATGTGCTCTCGCTTTCTCTCTGAAAACCTTGCTTCCAAGAAATTAAGGGGTCAGAGGTTATGGACAAGAAGTTCCAAGAAAAAAGATTTTCAAACCATTAATATTCATGAAATAATTATCCAATTAACTAATAATAAGAGAAATGTTAATTAAAACTTTGGTCAGATGTGTGACCTTGGGCAAGTCACTTAACTCCATTGCCTTGAATCCCCCCCCAAAAAAAAACTTTGGTAGTTCTCATATTTAGAAAATTGGCAATATTACAAAAGTAAGGAAATAGGCAATATGGAAAAGGTTGTATAAAGACAAAACATTAGTGCATTACTGTTGGAACTGTAAATCAGTACATGTTTTAGGAAACAATTTGGATTTACTCAATTTAAGTGATTTAAATGTACATATCTTTTGAACCAATGATTCCACTATAGACATACATGCCTCAGAGAATACTGAAAAGTAGAATGTACCCTAAATATCAAAACATTTATGGTAGTACTTTTTTATAGTAGTATAGAACTGGAAGCAAAATACTCATTTATTGGACTAAGCACATTTTGATAAATCAATGTATTGGAAGATTATTTTCCAATAACAAAGGATGAATAAGAAATTGTTGTAAAGATCTACACAAATATATGCATAATTACTTAGGTTGAGCTAAAAAGACAATATATAATTGAGTGCAATAATATGAATAGAAATAAAACATGCAAATAATCAGAATAAATACTGTCAAATTATAAAGAAGCACAGTCCTGAAGTGAAAAAAAAAAAACACCCTCACATCTACCTTTCGCAGAAGTAGGAGATCCTTGGCAGTGAAATATATTTTAAGACTGCATAATTTTAAGATTTTTTAATGTAGTAGTGATCACTTCTGATGACATTTCCTCTTTTTTCATTTTATTTTCCTTCTTTTTTAAAAAAATACCTCTTTATTATATATAATTAATCTTCATAATGTGAATGAAAAGGGAGAGAGATGTGGCGAGTTTATATAAATTTAATTTATGTAAAAGCAAAAAATTGTCAGTAATACATATGAGTGAAAAATAAATATCTAAATAAGGCAGTTCCCTCCTTCCCTCAGAAAGATCATACTTCCTGAAAAGGGAAATATTTTTTAACTGGAAACTCCTTAAATTCAGAGACATAATTCCCCTATGGCTGGCCTTGAATGTCAGGTGAAAATGCCCTTTTCTTTTGATTTGATTAAAGATATAATCTGTCAAAGGCTTCAGAAATTTTGTGGAATCTCTTGTAGGTTTGTTAATGAGATTTCCTAGAATAACAATTCCACACAAGCACATATTTCAGCCATCTCCAACATTCCACCTGTACACATCATCCATTAATCTTCTTACCAAAGCCAAAATAGTCAAGGTTGACATCATCTCTTATCGGGGTGATTGCATTAGAATCCTAATTTATCTTCCTGCATCCATCCCATCTCTCTTCAAATATCCTCTACTCCATTGCCAAATTAATCTTCCTAAAACACTTCTTAAAGTGATCTTGTCACTCCTACGCTAAAGAAGTTTCTTTGCCTTAAAATGCCATATAAACTCCTCTCTGTGATTTCTAAATCTGTCCCCAATTAGTCCATAGTCTCTCTCTCTCTCTCTCTCTCTCTCTCTCTCTCTCTCTCTCTCTCTCTCTCTCTCTCTCTCTCTCTCTCTCCTGAATTGAACCTGTACCTCAGTTGATGTCTGATCAGACCTGAGGACAGCAGAGTTACTATGAAATATATTATTCTAGTTAACTTTTGCCTACCATATCTTCTTATTGCTGCATATCGAGCTTGTTTTCTTGGTATTAACTTGTGTTTATTTCTTTCTTCCTTACTCCATCTTTGTGTAATTGATGTTTTTATTGTGCCAATATTAAATAGATTTCATTTTTCCAGGACAAATTTAATCCCTCATCTGTTTCCCATAAACTCTAATTCACCTAAAGTATTATCTACTTTAAGAGAATTTTTATAATTCTTCCAGTTGTTTCCACATCAAAGCTGTTTTGCATGGATTTTGTATATCTATCTATCATCTATCTATCTATATATCTTGAATTTGTTCACCATGTCACTCTGATGAAATGTAATTTACTTGCAGAAAGTATTTCATGTTTGCATGTGTATCTTCAGTATCTCCCATAGTGCTGAACTGATAATAATGGCTTAATGTATATTTCCTGATCAATTCATTAGTTGAGTCCTTAGTTCTAAAATAGTTATTTTCTTCTTTCCCATGTCCCTGCCTTATATTCTAGTAAAATTACTTTTTTTTTTTTTGCAACTTCCAATTATTTCCCCTAATTCTTCATTTTTGGACCAAGTTAGACAAACCTAATTCTTTTTTCATGACAGCTAGCTACTCAAGTATTTAAAGATGGTTGTCAGATCTTCTATTGCCTTGAATAAATATTCATAGTATTCTAGAATAGTATTTTAATCTTTAAACTTTGGTCATCCTTTTGGCAACTTTATTCTGGACACACTCCATTTTACCATTGTCCTTGATGCAATGAAAAACACCCTGAAATGAACCCAATGCCTTAGTTGATATCTGATCAGGCCTGAGGACAGCAGAGTTACTATCATATCTGTTGTTCTAGTTAAATTTTGCCTACCATACCCTACTATTGCTGTGTATTGAGCTTGTTCACCAAACAGAACATTTCCCTGGTATGAACTTTTTGTTTATTTCTACCTTCTTTACCCATGTTTGAATAACTGACATTTTTAATGGTGGCAATTTTATGTAGATGTTTTCTCCTGAACAAAATTTGCATTTCCACTTATTTGCAGTACTGATTCCATGCATTTTTGTTCACTTCTTTCCCTTTAAACAGATTCAAGGATTCTGCATGCCCAGATTTACACAGAAGCTTAAATGTTACTTATAAACTCTAACTGCCTTGCATATAAATTTGAATCCTTCAGTTTTTGGAAAGTTATGTGGAATGCTCATGCTTTTTGTGCATTTAGTTGACCTCTTAATGGTGCATCTAGAACCTCCAGATGGGTCTGCTATAACCCTTGGGAATTCACCACCCATTCCTATTGACATACCTCCTGGCATTACCGCTGCACTGGAGTATAACTTATTAAAGATGTGGTGTATAACTTCTCCAATTCCTTCTGCTGATGCTCAAATTCTTCCTTCTAAGCAGTCAGTCAATTATTTCATTACATTTGTCAAGAATCTTCTGTTTCATTACTGGTATAAAAATATTCATAGCAACCCTGTTTGTGGTGGCAAAAAATGGAAACTCCGTGAATGTTCTTCAATTGGGGAATGGTTTAACAAACTGTGGCATATGTATGTCATGGAACACTGTTGTTCTATTGAAAATTAGGAGGGATTGGAATTCAGGGAAGCCTGGAAGGATTTGCAAGAACTGATGCTGAGCGAGATGTGCAGAACCAGCAAAACATTGTACACCCTAATAGCAACATGGCGATGATGATCAAACTTGATGGACTTGCTCATTCCTTCAGTGCAACAATCAGGCACAATTTTGGGCTATATGTGATGGAGAATATTATCTGTATCCAGAGATAGAATTGTGGAATTTGAACAAAGACCAAAGACTATTACCTTTAATTTTTTTTTAAAGTTATCTTATTAGGCAATTTTTCTATCTCTTATACTTCATTTTTCTTCCTTAAGGATAAAATTTCTCTCTCTTACGTTGAGCTTAGATCAATATATAACGTGGAAACAATGCAAAGACTAACAGACTGCCTTCTGTTGGGGTGGGGAGGGAAGCAAGATAAGGGGAAAATTGTAAAACTAAAAATAAATTTTAAAATATTTCTTTTATTTATTAAAAATAATCTTCTCTTTGTCTTCATTGCCATTTATGTCTTGAGTTTTTTTCATTCCTTTTTTGTAGATTTATGTAGAAAGTATGATTCCAGGAAATTCTTTGAAGACACATTGTGTCTCTACTTCTCACCCTCAGTCTTGTATTTCTCAACCTTCTGAATGATACGATCAATGTCTTTTTGGCTCAGATGACCTTTGTCATTGATGGTGATCTTGTTCTCCTTGCTTTTGTTCTTATTCACAGCAGAAACATTGAGGATGTCTTTTGCATCAATGGCAAATGTCACTTCAATCTGTGGAACATCCCTAGGTGCTAGGAGTATTTCTGTGATCTCACATATGACAAGTAAGTTGTTATACTTTGTCATGTCTCTCTTGCTTTCATATACCTGAATAACCATACCAGTTGTCTGAATAGATAGTGTAATTGACATTTTTGTAATTATTTTCTTTATTTTTGCAATTACATGCAAAAATAGTTTCCTTCATTTTTTGATTTGCAAATTTATGAGTTACACATTTTTCTTACATTACCCCCATCCCCATAGTAGGGGACAATTTTGTAAAAGTTGTTTATGTAAAATCATAATTAATGCATTCCCATATTAGTCATTTTTGTGAAAGAGGAATTAGAACTAAGTGATAAAATGATAAAGATAGAAAAAATAAGTATTAAAAAAGTAAATGTATTACACTTTGCTCTGCATTCAAAATCCATAGATTTTTTTCTTTGAATGTGAATGGCATTTTCCATTTGTCCCCGATCCCTGAACTGCTGAGAAGAACTGCATCGAACATAGCTGATCATCTTACAATATTGCTATTGATATTTCCTTGCATCCTTGTTTCATCCTGATAGTGTTTGGCTCTGCTCACTTCACCCAGCATTAGTTCACAGAAGTCTTTCCATGCTTCCCTGAAGTCTGCTTGCTCATTATTTTTTTTAGGTTTTTTTTTTTTGCAAGGCAATGGGCATAAGTGACTTGCCCAAGGCCACACAGCTAGGTAATTATTAAGTGTCTGAGGCGGGATTTGATCTCAGGTACTCCTGACTCCAGGGACAGTGCTCTATCCACTCTTCCACCTAGCTGCCCTTGTTCATTATTTCTTATAGGAAAATAGAATTGCATAATATTCACAAATCATATTTGGTTCAACTATTCCCCAATGATAGGCATCCCCTCAATTTCCAATTCTTTTCCACTACAAAAACAGCTGCTATAAATATTTTTGAACAAGTGAGATTTTTCTTGATTTTTATTATCTTTTTGAGATCATACAGAGCAATCTAATAGATATAGTAATTGTATTACTGGAGCAAAAGGTATGCACAATTTTATTGCCCTTTGGTCATGCTTTCAGTTTGCTCTACAGAATGAATGGCTCAGTTCACCTCTCCAAAATCAGTGCATTTGTGTACCAATTTTCCCACATCCTAACCAGCATTCATTTTCCTTTTTTTGTCATCTTATCCAATCTGATAGGTCTGAGTTGGTACCTCAGAATTATCTTAATTTGCAATTTCTATAAAATATAATTTGGACCATTTTTTGCATTAATATAAATTGATTTAATTTCTTCATCTGAAAACTACCTGTTCATATACTTTGATGATTCATCAGTTGGAGAATAACCTCTAATCTTATGAATTGATTCAGTTTTCTACATTTTCTAGAAATGAGTCTTAACTAGAAATACTACCTATGAAAATTGTTTCTCACCTTTCTGCATTCCTTCTAATCTTGATGATATTGGTTTTATTAATGCAAAAGGTTTTCTATTTACTATAGTCAAAATCATCCAATTTGCAATTTATAATATTGCCTATCTCTTGTTTGGTCATAAACTTCTCTCTCTCTTTAGATCTGACAGTATTTCTTGTTCTCTTAATTGGTCTATGGTATCACCAGTTATGTCTACATTCTGTACTCATTTCAATCTTATTTTTGAATGGGTGTACAAAGTAGATCTATGCCTACTTTTGTTGCATTATTTTCCAGCTTTCCCAAAAGATTTTGTCTAATACTGAATACTTATCTCAGAAGCCAGTGTCTTTGAGTTTATTAAACAGGAGATTATTATAGTTATTTACCCCTACTGCACTCAATCTAATCTATGGATTTATTTCTCTATTTCTTAGCCATTATTAGACAGTTTTGATGACTATCACTTTATTATATAGTTTAGGTCTGGTATAACCAGGCCACATTCCTTTGAACTTTTTCCATTCATTCCCTTGACATTTTATTGCTATTTTTTCCTAGCTCTGATTATTTGATTGGTATGACACTGAATAAGCAATTTAATTTGGGTAGAATTATCATTTTTATTATATTAGTTTGGTTTAACCATGAGAAATTGATATTTTCCCATTTTTTTACATCTGAATTTATGTGTGAAAAATATTTTGTAATTCTTTTTATATAATTTCTGAGTTTTTCTTAACAGGTAGATTTCCAAGAAGACTTACTTTAAATGCATTTCACATTCATTCTCTTGATCGTGAATTTTATTGGTCAAATATAGAAATGCTAATGATTTATTAGTGTTTATTTTATATTCTGTTACTTTGCTAAAGTTGTTAATTGTATTGTTGTCAATTCTAATTCCTTCAATTGCTTTTCTTTCTCTTATTGCTAAAGCTAAAATTTCTAATATAATATTGATTAGTAGTGGTGATCAATGGCATTCTTGTTTCATCCCTGATCTTTTTTGAAATGTAGCTAATTTATTTCTATTACATATATTGCTTGTTGATGGTTTTAGTTAAAGAATGCTTATTATTTTAAGGAAAACTCCATTTATTCCTATGCACTATGCCCTCCATATTTTCACTATAAATGGATGTATTATTTTATCAAAGGCTTTTTCAGTATCCATTGAGAGAATCATAAAATTTCTGTGAATTTTGTAATTCAGATAGTCAATTATGTTACTTTCCAACTTTTTTTTAGATTTTTGCAAGACAAATGGGGTTAAGTGGCTTGCCCAAGGCCACACAGCTAGGTAATGATTAAGTGTCTGAGATCAGATTTGAACCCAGGTACTCTTGACTCCAGGGCTGGTGCTTCATTCACTGTGCCACCTAGCTGCCTCTTATTTTCCAAATTTTGAACCATCCCTTCATACCTAGTATGAAATGTATCTGATCGGAAGGGGGCTCAGGGCTCGGTGTCGGGCCCCGCGGCCCGGTCCGAGGGGTCCCGCCGCCGCCACGGTGCGCCAGGGCTGCTCCCTGCTGAAGAAGTATGGAAACTTCATCAACAATCTAAGACTCTTTGCAAAAGGAGGAGCCGGTGGAATGGGTTAGCCTCGATTGGGTGGAGAAGGCGGCAGAGGTGGTGATATCTGGGTGGTAGCCAAAAGGAGAATGAGCTTAAAAAAAAATCAAGGATAAATATTCTCAGAAACGGTTTGCGGCAGGAGAAGCAGCAAACAGCCGAATCAGTGCATTAAAGGGAGAGAAAGGCCTGGATTATGAAATAGCTGTTCCTGTGGGCATTACAGTAGTAGATGAGAGAGGCCAAATTATAGGAGAACTCAACAAAGAGGATGATAGAATTTTAATAGCAAAAGGAGGACTTGGGGGGTAATTTGCTTTCAAATTTCTTGCCATCCAAGGGCCAGAAAAGAATAATTCACCTTGATCTAAAGCTTATAGCTGACATAGGCCTTGTTGGATTTCCAAATGCTGGAAGATCCTTATTAAGTAAACTTTCCCATGCAAAACCTGAGATTGCAGATTATGCATTTACAACATTAAGACCTCAGTTGGGAAAGATTATGTTTAAGGATTTCAAACAAATATCTGTAGATGATCTTCCAGGTTTAATATAAGGAGCACATTTGAACAAAGGAATGGGACATAAATTTCTCAAACGTATAGAAAGAACCAAACAGCTTCTTTTTGTTGTTGATATCTCTGGGTTTCAGCTTTCTTCAAAAACTAAATTCAGATCTGCCTTTGAAACTGTAACATTGCTTACAAAAGAGCTGGAGCTATACAAAGAAGACCTTATGATGAAACCTTCACTACTTGCAGTTAATAAAATGGATTTACCAGATGCTAAAGATAAATTCAATGAACTTGTGAAGCAACTATAGAATCCTAAAGATTTTTCACATCTCTTTGAAAAAGATGAAATTCCAGGGAAAACTATGGAGTTCCAGCATATCATCCCATTATCTGTACAAACTGGAGAAGGAATTGAAGAATTAAAGAACTGTCTAAGAATATCTCTAGATGGACAATCCAATCAGGAAAATGAAAAGTTCACTAAAAAACAGTTGCTTAATTTACAGAACTCAAAATAATCATATGTTGAGTCATCATCAAAAATATACAAGAATGGAATTAACTAAATTTCATTAAAATGTCATTCACACTATTAATTAAATTAGATGACCTTGAAGATTACGTCCCACTCAGTATGCGATCCTATGATATGTTTTCATGCTTGCACATGAAAGTATCCTTCCAGATCTTTTGTTCTTTTCACATGTCATCTTAAGAACCTTACCTTTTATAGGGAGTTGGGGAGAAGACAGCAATTTGGAGTGACAAGAAATAAATTAAGCATTTACTTCCCAACGGTATTCAAGAAATGTGGCATGTAATGAAATACATGGTCAGTCAGAAAATGTTCAAGTGTTTTTTACATGACACTGTTAGACACTAGCAATGTCTTTGCAGATTGTGAAAACATTTAAAATATTTATTTATAAAGGGGATTTTTACTATTTTTAATATGTTATTAGGGTTTTCAGAACATTTCTTAACCTAGGGTCCATAAACTTAGTTTTAAAATATTTTATTAACTCTAATTCAATATAATTTGTTTCTTTTGTTATTTTGTATATTTTTAATGCATTAAAAACATTTTATGCAAAAAAAAGAAATGTATCTGATCATAGTGTATTATCTTAGTGATAATTTATAATCTTTTTCTTAAAATTTATTTAAAATTTCTGCATCAATATTCATTAGTTGATTGGTCAATAATTGTCTTTGACTCTTCATAGCTTAAGTATAAGCATCATATCAGCAATATATCTGAAAAAATGTTTGACAGAATTCCTTCATCACCCGTTTTTTTTTAGTAGTTTCTATAGAATTAGATTACATTGTTCCTTAAATGTTTGGTGTAATTCATTTTGTAAATACATCTGGTTCTGGAAATATTTTCCTAGGGAGTTTATCATTGGCTTGTTCAATTTCTTTTAGTTAAATGGGATTATTTCAACAATTTGTTTAGTATTCAAGTTTTCTGAGTAGCTCATGTTTATGTAAATATTCATTTACTCCACTTTTCATTTTGTTGGCATAGAGATGGAAAAAAACAATCTCCAAGTTGAAACTTTAATTACCTTTTATTGATGTTCTGTTCACCCTTTTCATTTTTGATACTGGTGATTTGTTTTTCTTCTTTCTTTGATTTAATTAAAATATCCAAAGTTTTATCTATTTTCTAGATTTTTTTCATAAAACCAAATCTTAGTTGTAATTATTCAATAGTTTTCTTTTTTCTGTCTTTTTCCTTCTTATTTTTATTTTTTAAGTTCCATTTACATTTCATTTTATTTTTTATAAATATTTCATTTATTTTGAGTTTCATAATCAATTTGCCCCATTCTTGCTTCCCTCCCCTCAACCCCCTCCCACAGAAAGCATTCTGTTAGTCTTTACATTAGTTCCATGTTATACATTGATCTAAGTTGAACATGATGACAGAAAAATCATTTACTTAAGGAAGAAAAATAAAGTATGACAAAGTAAAATTACTTCATAATATAATGATTTTTTATTATAATTTGACAGTAATAGTCTTTGTTGTTTGTTCAAAATCCATAATACTTTCTCTGGATATAGATGGTATTCTTCATTGCAGATAGCCCAAAATTGTCCCTGGTTGTTGCACTGAAGGGATGCGCAAGTCCATCAAGGTTGATCATCACCCCTACGTTACTGTTAGGGTGTACAATGTTTTTCTGGTTCTTCTCATCTCGCTCAGCATCAGTTCATTCAGGTTTCCCTGAATTCCCGTCCCTCCTGGTTTCTAATAGAGCTATAGTATTCCATGACATACATGTACCACTTTTTTTAAGCCATTCCCCAATTGAAGGATATTCACTAAATTTCCAATTTTTTGCCATCACAAACAGGGCTGCTATAAATATTTTTGTACAAGTGATGTTTTTACCCTTTTTAATAATCTATTCCAGGTATAGACCCAATAGCGGTATTGCTGGATCAGAAGGTATGCACATTTTTGTTGCCCATTGGGCATAATCCCAAATTGTACTCCAGAAAGGTTGAATGAGTTCACAGCTCCACCAACAATGTATTAGTGTCCCAGATTTCTCAGATCCTTTTCATACTGATCACTGTCCTTTCTGGTCATATTGTCCAGTCTGAGGAGTGTGAGGTCGTATCTCAGAGATGCTTTAATTTGTATTTCTTTAATAAGTAATGATTTGAAGCAATTTTTCATATGACTAAGGATTGCTTTGATTTTCTCAGCTGAAAATTGCCATTTGTCAATTGAGGAATGGCTTGTTTCGAAAATTTGACTCAGTTCTCTGTATATTTTAGATTTGATTCCTTTGTCATAAATACTAGTTGCAAAAATTCACCATTTACTACATTTCTTTTGATCTTGGGTAAAGTGGTTTTGTCTGTACAAAAGCTTTTTAATTTAATGCAATCAAAATCATCTAGTTATTTTTTAGTGATGTTCTCCATCTCTTCCTTGATCAGCAACTGCTTCCTTTTCCATAGATCTGACAGGTATACTACTCCTTGATATTCTAATTTGCTTATAATATTGTTTTTTCTGTCTAAATCCTGTATCCATTTAGATCTTATCTTGGTAAGGGGTGTGAGGTGTTGGTCTAATCTATGTTTCTTCCATACTCACTTCCAATTTTACCAACAGTTTTTATCAAAGTGAGATTTCTTATCCCAATAGCTGGATCTTTAGGTTTATTAAACATAGATTACTATAATCATTTCCTGCTATTGCACCTAGTCTATTCCACAGATCCACCACTCTATTTATTAGCCAATACCAGACAGTTTTGGGGATTGATGTTTTATAACATAATTTTAAACTTGGCAAGGTTAAGCTGCCTTATTTTGCAATTTTTTTCATTGAATCACTGGACATTCTTGACTTTATTTTTCCATATAAATTTGCTTACAACTTTTTCTAACTCATTAAAGTAGGTTTTTGGAATTTTGATTGGTAAGGTGCTAAACAAGTAGTTTAGTTTTCCTAGAGTTGTCATTTGTATTATATTAGCTTAATATATTCATGAACAATTGATGTTTGCCCAGGTATTTAAATCTGATTTTATTTGTGTGAGAAGAGTTTTGTAATTGTTTTATTTTTTGTTTTGTTTTTTAGTCTTTGCAAGGCAGTGGGGTTAAGTGGCTTGCCTAGGGCCACACAGATACATAATTATTAAGTGTTTGAGTCTGGATTTGAACTCAGGTACTCCTGACTCCAGGGCTGGTGCTCTATCCACTGCCCCACCTAGCCTCCCTCTAATTGTTTTAAAATTTTTTTTGAGTCTGCCTTGGCAGGGAGATTCCCAGGGTTTATTTTGTCTGAGGTTACTTTTAATGGGATTTCTCTTTCTCTCTCTTTCTGCTATATCTTGCTTGTCATATGTACAAATGTTGAGCATTTATGAGAATTTATTTTATATACTGCTACACTGCTAAAGCTGATAATTATTTCTAGTAATTTTTAGATGACTATTTGTAATTCTTTTGGTATGTCATCTGAAAAGAGTGATAGTTTTGTATCCTCCTTCTCTATTCTATTTCCTTCTACTTCTTTTTCTTCTCTTATTGCTGAAGGTAACATTGCTAATATGATATTGAATAGTAGTGGTCATAATGGGCTTCCTTGTTTCACCCCTGATTTTATTGGGAATGCCTCTAGCCTATCCCCAGTGCACATAATGCTTGTTGATGGCTTCAGAGATATGCTACTTATTATTTTAAGGAACCAACCATCTATTCCTACACTATCTAACGTTTTTGTTAGGAATGGGTGTAGTATTTTATCACAAGCTTTTTCAGAATCTATTGATATGCTCATATGATTTCTGATAGATACGTTATTGATATAATTAATTATGTTTTCCCAATATTGAACCAGCCCTGCATTCCTGGTATAAATCCTACTTGATCAAAATGTATTATCCTAGTGAAAATTTGTTTTAATTGTTTTGCTAAGATTTTATTTAAGATTTTTGCATCTATATTGATCAGGGAGATAGGTCTATAATTTTCTGCCTCTGCTTTAAATTTTCCTGGTTTAAGTATCAGCACCATACTGGTGTCATAGAAAGAGTTAGACAGAGTTCTGCCTTCACCTATTTTTCCAAAGTGTTTATTTAGAACTGAAGCAATTGTTCTTAAAATGTTTGGTAGAATTCACTTGTGAATCCATCAGTCCCTGGAGATTTTTTCTTAGGGAGTTCAATAATGGCTTGTTGAATTTCTTTTTTTGAGATAGGTTTATTTAGTTTTTTAATTTCCTCTTCATTTAATCTGGACAACTTATATTTTTGTAAATATTCATACATTTCACTCACATTGTCAATTTCTTTTGGCATAAAGTGGGTCAGAATTATTCCAAAATACAACTTCAATTTCTTCCTCATTGGTAGTAAGTTCCCCCTTTTCATTTATGATACTAGCAATTTGGTTTTCTTCTTTCTTTTTTGTTAATCAAATTGAAAAAGGTTTATCAATTTTATTGTTTTTTTTTTCATAAACCTGCTCTTGGTTTTATTTATTAGTTCAATAGTTTTCTTGCTTTCAATTTTATTAATTTCTTTCATTTTTAGAATTTCTAATTTGGTATTTAATTGGGGGTTTTTAATTTGTTCTTTCTTTAATTTTTTTAGTTGTATATTTAGTTCATTGATTTCTTCTTTCTCCAATTTATTCATGTAAGCATTTAAAGACATACTATATACCCTGACAGTTGTTGTGTGTGTATCCCATAGGTTTTGGTATGTTGTATAATTATTGTCATTATGTAGGTTGAAATAATTAATTATTTCTATAATTTGCTGATTGATCCACTCATTCTTCAACATGAGGTTATTCATTTTCCAAATAGTTCTGCACCTATATCTCCCTGGCCCAGTATTGTACATGATTTTTATTGCATTATGATTAAAGAAAGATGTATTCATGACTTCTGCCTTTCTGCAATTGATCATTAGGTTTTTATGCCCTAGTATATAGTCAATTTTTATAAGTGCCATGTACTGAAGGAAAAAAAGTATATTCCTTTCTATTCCCATTCAGTTTTCTGTATAGGTCTATCATATCTAGGATTTCTAACAATCTATTTACCTCCTTAACTTCCCTCTAGTTTATTTTTATTATTTATTTATCTAAATCTGAGAGCAGGAGGCTGAGGTCTGCCACTAGTAGAGTTTTGCTGTTTACATCTCTATACATCTTTCATCTTCTCCTCTAAGAATTTGTATGCTGTCCCATTGGGTGAATACATATTTAGAATTGAAATGATTGTGTATTGCACCTTTTAGAAGGATATAGTTTCCTTCCTTATTTCTTTTAACTCTATCTATTTTTGCAGCTGCTTTGTCTGAGATAAGGATTGCTATCCCTGCTTTTTTTTTTCACTTTTTCTGAAGCAAAATATATTTTGCTCCAACCTTTTACCTTTACCCTATATGTATTTCTCTGCTTCAAATGAGTTTCTTGTAAGCAGAGTATTGTAGAATTCTGGTTTTTAATCCATTCTACTATTTGCTTAAGTTTTAAGGGAGAGTTCATCCCACTCACATTTTAAATTATAATTACTAATTCCTTATTGTCCTCCATGCTATCTTTCTTCTGCTTGTATTTTTCCCCTTTTCCCCCTTTATCCATATCCTCAGTGCTTTGTTTCTGAATATCACCACTTTTATTGTTTGCCCTCTTATATCAACCCTCCCCCTCTTTCCCTTTTCCCTTTTCTCCCCCTCCCCATCCTCCCTCCCCTTTTCCCCTTTTAATGCTTTAAAGGTTAGATAAGTTTATTAACCTGATTAAGTGTGTCTAAATTGACTTTAAGCCTGATGAGCTGAAGATTCAGGTGGTTCTCACCCCCCCCCCTTCTCTCAATTACAATAGGTCTTTTGTAAATCTTGATATAATGAGATTTACCCCTTTCTGTCTTCCTCCAACTACCCTTCTACTTACTCTGCCTCTTTTTAAGGAGGTTTTGTTTTTAAATCATTCTGAGTCACAGAAAAGGTATGAGTGTCCACCACTTCTGGCTATGTATATTCTCGCTAATAGAGATGCAATTCTCAATAGTTTTGAGAATCTTTCTCCTAAGTAGTTATATAGCCAGTTTCATCTTATTGTATAGCAGTTTTGTTTTACCTTTTCATGTGTCTCTTGAACCTCCTGTTTGATGTCCAAATTTATTATTGAACTCTGGTCTTTTCATCATGAAATCGTGGAAGTCTCCCATTTCATTTTATGTCCTTTTTTCCTGGAGCAAAAGGCTCAGCTTTTCTGGGTAGTGGATTCTTGGCTGCATTCAAATCTCCCTTGCTCCTCAGAATATCTCATTCCAGGGCCCTGGATTGCTTAAAGTTGCTGAGGCCAGGTCCTATATAATCCTTACTGTGGCTCATTGCTATTTAATTTTTTTTTTCTTTCTGGTTGCTTGCAGGATTTTTTCTTTTATCTGATAGTCCTGGAATTTTTCTTTTATCTGATAGTTCTGGAACAATCTTGATGTCTCATGAATTCATTAGTTTCCACTGATTCCATTTTTTTTTTAAGAGAAAATTTTTCATCATTTATCTTTTGCAACTCCTTTTCCAGTTCATACATTCTGTTTTTGAAGAGCTTTTCTATTTGCCCAAATGTAGTTTTGAGAGAATCATTTCCTTTTTGCATTTGCCCAATCGTGGATTTGAGAGAATCATTTTCTTTTTGTATTTGCCCATTTGAAGATCTGTGTTATTCTCATTTTGTATTTGTCCAGTTGCATTTTCCAAGGATTTGTTTTTCTTATTGCATAATGTTAATTTTCTCTTGCAACGTGTTAGTTTTGTCTTGAGTTTCTTTTACCATTTTTTTCCAATTGATTTTTAAACTCCTTCATGATTTCTTCAAGGAAGTCTTTCTGAGCTGGAGACAAATTTCTCCTCAGCAGTGCTAGATCTCTCTGGGTTAGGATCTGTCTCTTCTAAGTATTCTCCATGGGCCTCTATTTTCTCTGGCCTTATTTCATCTTGTGTTAGAGGGCAGGAAGCTGGCTTTCAGAGGTTTGCTTTTGAAGATTCTAGAGGCTTTGTTCACTTAGCTTAGTAATTCCATGGGCCATATAATAGGGGTTACTGGTTGCTTTCTCTAGAGTGAGGTCCTCAGCAGCAGGGTCTGAGTTGACCTTGAGCACTGGGCTGGGCCCTGGGGGACGGAGTTAATCTCTTTCTGTTGAATGAACTCTGTTGCTCTGAGGTGGTGGTGGTTGTAGGGCAGGGTGTTTATTATTTGTTCTGGGCAAAGGGCTCTGCTGAAAGTACACAGCTCAGGTCCCTGGCACAGCTGGTTTTTCTCCAGGAGTGCTCTGAGACTTTGTGCTGGAACTCACCTTACTGTTGCTCCTCTCCCCCAGGCCAAAGTCTCCACAGCTAAAGTTGGATCTGGAACCGGTGACGCACCAAATTCTCTTACTGAGGCTGACCCTCTGTCTTCTGCCAGCTGGTGTCTGAAGCTGATCCTCTGCTCTCTTCTCCTGGTTCACCCATGGTCCCCTGAGACAGAACTTCTTGGTAGGTGTTTTCCTAGCTTCTCTTTCTTCGTTTTGTTGATCAAATTTCTATTAAGAGGTTTCTCTCATGTTATTTCTGAGGGGAAAGAGAGAGCACCTATCATAGTGTCTGTGTTCTCTCTGCCATCTTGGCCAGAAGTCCTTTTTCCTGCTTTTTAATTTTTTTTATTTATTTAAGGCAATGGGGCTAAGTGACTTGCCCAAGGTCACATGGTTTGCAATTATTGAGCTCAGGTACTCCTTAGTCCAGGGCTGGTGCTCTTTCCACTGTGTCACCTAGATGCCCCCAATAGTTTTCTTATTTTCTATTTCATTATTATCTCCTTTAATTTTCAGTACTTCTATAAAGGCATTTAAATGGAGATTTTTAATTTGTCATTTTTCTTATTTTTTACTTGCAAACCCAATTAATTGATTTCTCTATTCATTTTAGCATTTAGAGATTTAACATTTCCCCTAAAAACTGCTTTGAATTTATTCCATAAGTTTCTATGATGTTTCATCATTATTATTGTTTTGGATGAAATTGTTGAATATTTCTTTTATTTAAAATTAGGTTATTTAGTTTCTAATTAGTTTTTTATTTTAGCTATTCATGGTCCTTTATTGTATGCAATTTTTACTGCATCATGATCTGAAAAGGATGCATTTAATATTCTCCCTTTCTTCACTTGACTGTGAGTTTTAATGCCCTAATGATCAGTTTGTGTTTAGGTGACATGTATTGCAGAAAATAGGTATATTCTTTCCCTCCCAATTCAATTTTCTGCAGAGATCTATCATATCTAAGTTTTCTAAAATTCCTTTTACCCTCTTAAATTTCTTCTTTATTTTGTAGTTAGATTTATCTAATTATGGAAGAAGGAGGTTGAGTCCCCCTCACTATTAAAGCTTTGCTGTCCCTGTAACAAATGTAACTTCTCATCTAAAAAGTTCATATGCTATAACATTTGTTGCATATATATTTAATATTGATCTTACTTCATCACCTATGGTAGCTTTTAAGAAAATGAAGTTTCCTTTTTTATTCCTTTTAATGCGATCTGATTTTCCTTTTGCTTTGTATGAGAACAGAATTGTTGCCCCTAATATATTCTGCTCCAGCCTTTTATCTTGACCCTGTCTGTATATCTCTGCTTCAGATAGGTTTTTGGTAAACAACATATTGTAGAATTCTGATTTTAATCCACTCTGCTCCCCACTTCCATTTTCAGGGAAAGTTTATCCCATCCACATTTAGGATTACTAACTCTGTATCCCTACATGATATTTTTTCCCCTTTTTATGATTCTCTTTTCTTCCACCTTATACCTCTTCATCAATGTTTTACTTCTGACTGTTGCCCCTCTATCAGCCCTTCTTTCTATCAATGCTTTTCTCTTTTCATCTCCCCTCCCCATTTTTCTTTTATTTTTAATTTTAACTTTAGCTTTACTTTTCCTTTCACCCTCTCTTTTATCAGTTCATTCTTCTTTTCCCTTGTCCCCCACCCACTGCTTCCCTGTAGGGTAGGATAAATTTTTAAACCCAATTGAGAATGTATGTTATTCCACCTTTGGGTCAAATCTACAGTGAGCAAGATTCACTTAGTGCTCAGATCCTCTCTTCTTTCCCTCTACTATAATAGTTCTTTTTGTGGTGATATTTACCTTTTCTCTCTTACCTTCTCCTAGTATAATCCTAGTATAATGTCTTGATTGTTCCAAAAATATTTTATGTTCACAACCTCCATCAAGATATATTCTTTTTATCTCTTCTGATAGAAATATAATATCTACAGACTGATTGATTGATTGATTTAAGCATCATTACCTCATAGTCACTTCATACCCACAGTCTCTATCCAAGTACAATCTTCTCAAGTGTCCCATTAGAAATACAATTCTCAAGGGTTATAAATACCATCAAATTGTAATCAATTTTTACCATGCCAACTTTCTAACAACCTTCTATAGAAATTCTCATGAACTAAAGAGTCTTTAGCAGAAGCACTTCATGAGCCATTTTTATTCACAGACTCTAAGTATAATCTATCCAACTGTAAGCAAACTTTTATGCACAGCAAATTCATTTCACAATCCACAAATATGCACATCCTCCTTCCAAATATATTCTTCCTTCATGAGCTAAATTAGTATTCTGTAAACCATCATCACTTTTATGATCAATCTATTCCAATACCCTCTAAGTATGTTTTTTTAAACTACCCTATGAGAAATGCACTTCTCAAGAGTTACAAGTATGGACTTCCCATTTAGCTGTGAAAACAGTTAAAGGTTTTTTGACAAATGTTTTTTTCACTTTTATGTTTTCCATTTTATACAATTATTGAGTTCTTTGTTTAAAGATCAAATTTTCTATTCAATTCTGTTCTTTTTCAGTTAAAAAATCTATTTCATGGAAAGTTCAATTTTTTCCTTACAAGAAGATGCTGAATTTTGCAGGGTATTTGTTTGTTGTTTATATTCCAAGGTCCTCTGGCTTTCAGAATATCACATTCCAGGCCCTTTGATACTTTAATGTTGAAGATGAAAAGTCGTTTATAATGCTGACTATGGTTCCTTGGTATTTTACTTTATTCAGTATGGGAATATGTTATATTGAAAAATAGGTATTTTCTGCAGTTTTTTTGTTATTTAGTTGTGTTAAGTTCATTTTACAGGACACTAAGAAGGAATATAAAATTAACTATAACTAAAAATGATCTTTTGAAATTTTTATTTTGGTCCAAAATTGACGCAATTTATTGAGCACTGACTGGGACAATAATATTTTTTTCCAATACTGAAGGAGGTAAATTGCATCTTTTGGCAATATTTTATACTTTAGCTGAGAATTCTGAAGTTTGGCTACTATATCCATTTTAGTTTTCATTCTGGGATCACTCCATGGATGTATTCGATGGATTCTTTCAAGGATTATTTTGTCTTCTTAGGGCAGTTTTCTATGATAATTTCCCAAAAGATATTTTCCAGGCTGCTTTTTATTTGAGGTTTTCAGGTAGAACAGTAATTCATAACTTATCTCTTGTGCATCTATTTTTCAGATCAATCATTTTCCTAAGAGGTAACTTTACATTATCTTCTATTCTTCCAATTTTTGGTTTTGTTTGATGGAATCTTGGTGTCTCATTAGTTTCCACTTATCCAATTCTCATTTTTACAGGTTTATTTTCTTCAGTTAGCTTTTCTATTTACTTTCCCAGCTTGTTCATTTTATTTTTAAATGACTTGATTTCCTTTTCCATTTGGTTAATTTTACTTTTTTATCAGTTTTATTCTTTTTCCAGTTAGCCAGTTTTACTTTTAAAGGAATTGACTTTTCAAGTCAGTATTTCATTATTGCCCTGCATGGCTCATTTCTTTTGTCTATTTTTATTCTTCCTCTTGTCTTTGTTTTTTAAAATCCCTTTTACTCTCTTGTAAGAGATCTTTGTTTTTGATTTGAGACCAATTCATAAATTCCTTTGAGGCTTTACATGTAAGCATTTTATCATATCTTTCTTCTTGAAGGATGGTATTTTTATTGTTACTATCAGCACAGTAACTTTCATGTATAGCACAGGTTTTTTTTTTTGTTTTTTGGACTGTTTTGCTCATTTTGATAGTCTAGTTCTTCTTCTGAGGCATAGGAAGCTTTCTGTGTTGGGGCTAGGATCTGGCCCTCAGCTTTTCACTTAGTTATGGCATTGCCTATGCAACAATTTGTTCCCCCCTTTAGGATAGCCCAACCAAGTTCCATCTGTTGCATTCTGTATTCCCAGAGTCTGAACATTTTCTTCTGAGTTGGGGTTGGGACCCTCAGTGTTACTCTGCTATGTTGTGTGTAAGAGCCTTCTGCTATCTTTCCAGATGTTCTGCCTGTGCTGGAGTACCCTCTTCTTTTACCCATGTGAGATAGATCTTACAAAAGTTCCTCTATGATATTATAAGTTGATTACTTTTTTTTCATTTTCTTTTCATTTTTCCCCCCACAGGATATTTAGCTTTAAGGTGTTTGAAAAGATTTCATTTACAGTTGTTTTGGGTAAACCTCCAGGATCTTCTCAGTTTCAGGCCACCATCTTGACTCTGCCCCACAGTTGGGGCTTTTAAAGACAATTATTGAAGAAAATCTTATTCCATCTAAAGTACTGCATTATTCTCCTTATATGTTTCGTTGATCAAAGAAGTTAGAGAAGAACTTGAAATTTCCTGACTTCCTGAACTTGAAGATTAAAAAAAATAATAACTAAATACTTGTTGTGTTTCAGACAACATGCTTAACTGTTGGGCATACAGACTTTAAAAGAAGAGAGGGAACTAGTCTACTACCTCAAGGAGGACATAAAGATATTAAGACGCATTCATTTCAAATTAAAGGGCAAATGTCTAGTAAGAAATATAGGAAGATAGATTAATATCATGTTCTAGATGTCTTAGATATAATGTTAGATATCATAATGGAAAAACACTATAGAAACTGAATAATTAGTTGGAGGGAGTTGCCAAATTATGGATGAAAGATGTACGGTAATGAAAAGTTACTTGCAACTCACCCTAGTGAAATATGTTGGAAATGATGGGATTCTGGTCTTTTTGGAATCCAAGTTATGAATTTTAGTTTTTTTGCATTGTATTTCATATTGATTATGTGCTCACAAACTCTAAGAACAAAGTAAAATTTTTGATTTCATTTTTATTCCTACTAAAGAAAAATTAACTCCAAGCCCTTTCATACTCTCTATGTATACAGCATTTGGATAGGGATAGTCATGTAATCAATAAACATTTATTATTTAATATTTGCCAGGCACTATGCCTATTGGCAATAGGGATAAGGTTAGAAATAGCAATAGGGACTGAACCTATGAATTCATTAATATAGTTAGCTCCTAGGGAAAGACAGCCACTCTACCAAAATAGGTCAACGCATTTTCTGCAATTTATATTCTCTTTCTTCAGATTTTTTAAAAAAATTCTTTATTTTTGAATTTTACAATTTTCCCTCTAATCTTGCTTTCCTCATCCCAACCCCCATACAGGACAATCTGATAATCTTTACATTTTTTTCCATGCATTACATTGATCAAAATTGAACATGTTGAAAGAGAAATACCATCCTTAAGTAACAAAAAAACCCAAAATATAAGAGATAACAAGATCACATAAGATAACGTGATTTTTTTAGATTAAAGGTAATAGTCTTTGGTCTGTTCAAATTCCACAATTTTTTTCCTCTGGATATAGATGATAATCTCCATCACAGATATGGCAAAAATTGTCCCTGATTGTTTCACTAATGAAATGAGCAATTTATATTCTTAAAGAATTATCTTGGACACAGATAGATTAAGTGACTTGCCTAAAGTCATAAGGTCTTTGTAAAAAGCAGAAGTTGAATCCAGGTCTTCCCTGTTTTGAGGCAAATTTTCTATTCACTATACCATAGCACCAATCCACATGTTTTTAGTTATAGTATGCACATATCAAACAAATTAGAAGCAGTTAAGGATGTTTCATGTCCTAATAGGAAATCTTTAGCATCCAGGAGACATAAAAGGATGGTATACTATCAATGACCTTAACTTTATTTTTGAACTTAAAGAAATTGGTTCCTAGGTCTAAAATTTATTTTCTGGGTGATTTTGAATAAGTCTTGTCTCTCAGTTTTGGTTCCTCTTCCAAAAATGGGAGAATGTGAACATTTGCTTTAACTAACTCAGAGAAACATTGCAAAGTAAATGATTTTAAAACCCTTCATACAGAAACACACACACACACACACACACACACACACACACACACACACACACATATATATATTCATACATACATATGTATAATATAATCATTCAGCCTCACCACTGAAAGGTAACTCAAATATTGCAAGTTCCAACTTGTTCCTCAACACAGAGGTTCCTTACTCACATTATAACAACCCCACTAATTATTTGTACACTTGGGGCAATCAAATCCACTTTGAAAGAATTCTAGTAGTTTGCAACTTTATGTTTTGCCTGAAATCTGTTTCTCTGAAACTTGATCCTTATTTCCTGCTTCGATCCTGTAAGACACACTTAAAGAAGTCTCTTTTCTTATTTGTATAATAACAGTTCAATCAAGATTATGTTCTCATATACCACCACTCATCCCTCCAAATAGACACACATAAATCACCTGAATTTTTTCTCCTTCAGGTTAAACATCCACACTTCAATCATCTGTATCTCCACCACTTTATTTAGCTTTCTTTCCTTTTCTTTTCCTTCCTTCCTTCCTTCCTTCCTTCCTTCCTTCCTTCCTTCCTTCTCCCTTCTTTCCTTCCTTCCTTCCTTCCTTCCTTCCTTCCTTCCTTCCTTCCTTCCTTCCTTCCTTCCATCCTTCTTTCTTTCTTTCTTCTCTCTCTCTCTCTCTCTCTCTCTCTCTCTCTCTTTCTTTCTACTATCCCATAATTCACAACTTTCAACCCCTTAGCTACCTGTTTCTTACTACACAAAACAGAGTATCTAACTTCAAACAGTTTAATGGTTCATTCATTTTAGAAATTTCACTGTTTCAGTTCCTAAAAATTTAAACACAGGTATTTCACTCTGATCTCCATGGAGAAGCTAAATTCTGAATCTAAGCATTTTCAGACATCCTTAACACACACACACACACACACACACACACACACACACACACACACACATATATATATATATACACATATCATATTAACATAATATACATATCATAATGTGGATATATAGTCTTCAACAGGAATCACAGGGTAGGTGAAAAAAAGTAATATTCAAAGTCTTCTCCCACTCCCTAATTACTATAAATCTCTATTACTATGTCTGAAGAAGAAAAAGGAAATGATATGATTTTTCTTTAAAGGTCTTTGGGTTTATAGAAAGCTTGGATCAAAATTTTGTTGGATAACCAGTGTCACACTTGATTCTGTGTGTCTCAGTTAATTATTTTAAAATAAAATTTCCACGTATGCTTAGTATCACAATTCTAAGAAAATGGAAAACATTGTAAGTTTTTAGACATTAATGTTTATTTTATTTCCTTCTACGTAGATTAAAATGCATTCCTATTGATGCTGGTAGAATTTCAAATCAAATAATAATCTTATTACACCAAAGTCCTGTTCTAGTGGACCACTGAGATAAGCAGATGCCTGAATTCTTAAAAGATATGGCAATAGAGTATAAGCTTTGGTAAGAAAACATTTATTACAGTGGAAAGAGGTAGAGTTTCTGGACTTTAAGTACCTGGTTTCAAATGCTACTTTTGATGTTTACTTCCTTGGATCCCTGGATACAAGTTTCATCATCTGTAAAAATGAAGGGGCTAATTATGATTGTTTCTGAAGTCTGGATATATTACCCTTTAAACCAGGGCCAGAGAATGTCCAGCTCACAGACCATATAAGGCCTATGAAATCAATTGGTCTGGTGCTGCCATAGCAATAGCAGGCAGGACTCAACATCCATTAAATCTAGGGGCTTCTTAGGTGTGAATTAATTAAATAAAGCAGTATAATATTTAAGCTGATAATTTTTATGACCCTTGAATGATGCAGTAAGTATCCATATGGCCCTTGAAAGAAAAAACAAAATTTCCTCACAGCTATTATAAACAATACTCTGTTTCTCTAGAAGGGAATAAATTATATATTTTGATAATTGACTAATCTAAGATCAGCTTACTCTCAGAAATCTGGCAAAGATTAGTGAAAATATTGATGACTTTAGGTCAGAACATGCAAATTTAAATAATAGTCCAATCTGTCTTAATTGTTTTCTTTTTAGAAAAATGAGAAAGTTGGAATAGAATTTTTTTTCTTTTTGTAATAAGCCACAAGTTTTATCACAATGTAGCCAATTTTGTAGGGCTGGGGAGCTTGATTTCAAAAACAGCATTCCATTTGAGGCTCTTTTCATAGATGAATTGTCATTAAATCTACATTATTCAAAATATCTTTAGGTCTGCAAGACTCACAATGTATATATTTAACTCCTGCTCCTGTTCTGTAGTGTGCATTCAATGGAAAATACAAGGCATTAACAACTACATCATTTAGGAATATATACAGAAAACTAAATTGAAAACTAAAATACTACAATAATTTTATAACATTTATTACAACTTAATTGGCATGCCTTTTGGAGGGGGCAACCTTATTACATAAAACTTACATAAAAGTGCTTTCAATGCATAGTGGACATATAAATATATGCAGACATAAAGATAGACATATGTGTCTATCTTTGTACATATATATATATATATATGTTTATGTGTATTCACATACCCATAAATATTCTGTCATGTCATAATAGACATGTTAAAGGAACGTTAAGTGTACAAAGCACAAGAACTTCAAGAACTGCAATCAAGTACAACTCTAAAAAACACTGAATTAAGTTTAGCATCTGAACAGTAGATCATTCAATGAATTCAATTAGTTAATTTTTTGCAGTTCTCTAAACTATTCATTATTGACTATTATATTCATCTTAATTTTATAAAGGATGCACATAATATCATTTCTTCTCTGGATGAAGTGATGAAAAGTCAGTTTTAGGGTTCTACATAAAATCACAAGAATGAAACAGTCTGATGGCCAATCACTGGTAGACTACTTAAATAAGTGACATCCCCTGTGTCTTTTTCTGGGAAAGTATAAGGGATAAAAACCCTAACAATATTCCAACTGATGGATAAGTAGAAATAGAAGATTCTTCTGAATGGCACATCACTGTCATTTTATAAAGCTCCTCCTTCAAGTGAAGCTACTCTATTGCTTCTGAATTTCTTTCTGATCTTTGAACAATTTTTAATATCATTCAAACCAGTTACTTGGAACTTTTCCTTAATCCTTATAAATTTCTATTTAATGAAATCTTTAGAACTAATATCAATCCTCTGTTTTCTCATATGTGGCATCATTAAAGCATATCGGCAATAATTCAGAGGTAGAAACTTCAAAAAAGATGTGTAAGGGTCCTCAAAATTGTCATTCACCAATATCTTCTTTGCTCCCTCTACAATTATTTATTTTTGTCATTGATTAAAAAGAAAAAAAGGCTGCATTCTTTTTTGATCTCTTGTGTGGATTTCTTTATTTTTATATCATTAAAAATTTGATTGCTTCATCATTCAAAGATACCCCAGAAGCTATGGTTCCCCAGATACCCCAGAATCTAAGGCTGTGGAGCCAGATCCTCACTTACATGAAGAGAGGGAACAGATAATTTCTAAGGTTCCTTCCAATTCTGAAGAGTGTGATAGTATTTTCCCCATCACAATGACACATAAATGCCAATTTTGTTAGAGGATTCTGATTTGGGGTGAGTTGGGAGATCCACTGATAGGTTTCAGAGGGTTCATGAACACAGATTGGGGGGAAAAAGTCTTTATTCCTGTGTAGCACTATGTAGTTTATTTTATGCATTTAAAAACATTATTTTGAGAAGGGGTTCATAGGTTATATTATTCTGCCAAAAGGTTTCTAGAACACAAAATAAAATTATGATAACCTGTTCCAAATAAACTACTTCCTTTTATAGCTAAAAAAAGCAAAAAAAAAACCCAAAAGCTTTCTCAACATTAGAAAATACAGAAGAATTTTAAACTATATCCTCTGTATCTAAACCTCAATCCTTTTCTTAGCATAACAGTTAGAAGTCTATACCATTTTTATTTTGTCTGTTGGCATCTATATTGATAGTAAATAAAATGAAATGTAATTTGGATGAGACATCTGTAATTGTTTCCTGTGAAACTCAACATTTTGTTTTAAGGGAAAACAATTTCCAAAACAAAACAAAATATATGCTCTTTTCTAAACTAGTTGAAAGAGAGAAGCTTTCCCAGCTTCATTCTTTCTTCTAATGTAATGGTTAGAATGTACAAAAATTATAATATTTTAGTGGTTAAGATGGAGAGAAAGAAAATCTAGAAGAGAGCTAGTTTGAATATCATCATCTACAACCTTTTTTGGTTTACTGTGTAATGAACTTTGATTGAGTTTAAATACTGTCTCTTTTGGCATTTGGTCACCCTGTATCTACCACTGTGATTTAGACATGGAGTGAATTTAACTAATGATAGTTGCTTTGAATTGCTTTGCAGAAAGTAAGGCTTGTGAAACTTATAATAAATACTATGTATTATGTAAGAGAAAGTCATTTTCAAAGTTAAAAAGATTCCTGTCAAAAGGTTCTTATGGGGTAACTAGGTGGCTCAGTAGACAAAGCACTAGCCCTGGTGTCAGGAGAACTTGAGTTCAAATCCCGACTGAGCCACTTCATTAATTGCCTAGATGTATGACCTTGTGCTAGTCACTTAAACTCAAAGCTTTAAATAAGGGGAAAAAAATTAAAAAGAAAGTCCCTTATATCAAGTCCAATCATTGTACTTATAGATTCTAAAAATGCATGCCCACAATATATGCATGGTTGATGAAAAGTTATATTTGGATTTTTATTTCATTTGAACATCATTATCACTATCCTCATCATCGGCATCACCATTGTTCATATTTTATGCTATTTAAAGCTTGCAAGGCATTTTTAAATATAGTTCCTTGAGATTTAAAACTACCTCATCCTATTGGTGATATTATCTCCTTTTTGCCGATCAGTTATTACCACTCTCAAAACACAAAAAAATTGAAATTCATGGAAATTCATGATTTTTCAGGATCATACATATATAAAATGGTAGAAATTGGATTCAAACTCAGTTCTTTATGACTTCTAGCCCAGTATCCTACTTACTACAGTTAATTACCCTTTGTTTAATAGTATTACATATTGTCTTGTTTGTGCATATCATCCAATATCAAATAATGTGTGATTTCATTAGATGAATTTACACCCTTAACTTTATGAGGAAAGACTGTCCCAGAAAGTAGCAAAGGAAAGACTATTGAATTCAAATTTTATGACTCCCAGGTTAATACTCTTTCCCAAAATCTAGGCTTCCTTAGGAAATATGTACAGCATACACTCCCACAGGACAAGTATTATGATTTAAACATATTTGGATCCCAAGCACCTCACAGCTGTCCAATAAATGTTTTTTTTATACTGATGCTGATAATGACAATGACAAAATCCAATAAAGGATTTGAATTTATGGATGAGGTCAGTGTTAGTACGTAATGTTAATGTTAAATCCCAAGGTACAATATGGTATTAATCTAAAGAAGGTCATTTTTTGAGTCAGGAAGACCTGTGTTCCAAGTCATATTTTTGGCTATTAATAAATTTGTGAGAATTGATGTCTTCAATTTGGGAGAACCAAGTTAATCTCTATATTTAAGGTATAGTTGAGCTATGAAATTGCATTAATTCTAGTAGTTTTCATAAAGGGAACCATCTATGCCAATGAAAGCATGATTCTATACCAAAGAATTATTAAAAGAAAACAACATTAAAAACCAAATCAAAAAAGTGAAGTATTTGCTTAATCATCCATTTTGCTTGAAGTTTACACTTCCTAAGTTTATTACGATATCAAATTCCCTCTTGTTCCTTTTTATGGAATGGATGTGAACACAATATAATCAGGAGATCAAAGAATTGTTTTTTTAGGTTTTTGCAAGGAAAATAAGTTTATGTGGCTTGCCCAAGGCCACACAGCTAGGTAATTATTAAGTGTCTGAGACTGGATTTGAACTTAGGTGTTCCTGACTCCAGGGCTGGTGCTCTATCCACTGTGCCATCTAGTCATCCCCAAAGAATTATTTGATGGGAAAGTATTGTTATCATAATCCTGGGTGACACTAGCATGATCAATCTATTTTAAACTTTTGATATAAAATAGTATATGCTGGACAGAGAGACAGGAGAAACAAATTTAGTATGATGAATATTCAATTCAAAACATTTGAGGCATGATTTAAAGCAAGATTTTTAATATTGGAGTTTTGTGCTGGGTTTGTAGCTTGTTTGGAAACCTATCAATTGAAGACTTTGTATATATTCTAGGTATTTATTTATCTGTCTAATTATAATATGCAACACATAAGCCCCCTTTTGATCACAAGTGCAATAGAAGTACCTTTAACATGGGAGATCATCTCTTCTGGCTTTGCATTGCCAATACCTACTATAATAACTTATATGGAGAGAACTTAACTAAAGATATTTAATTTAATTTAATTTCTCTCTTCCAAAGTTAAGGATGTAGTCATTCTAATTAAAACATTATGTAATATGTAATAGGGAAACAACTATAGAATCAAAACCACAGGTTTTCCATATATCAAGACAATCACAATTTGATCTGTATAAATGTGTATAGCAACACATATTGTGTGGTAATAAAAGGTCATTTAAGTAAATAGAATTGAAAAACAGATTTTTTAAACATGAAAAGCAGATGACATGAAAAGAAAAGAAAAATAAAAACACAGACCAGAGTCATAACAAGGAATTTATGGACTAAAGACAAGTACTATAAATTATTACCCTGTGATGAGTAGTTGATTATGAATAGAACTGGAATGCAAATTTTGGAGAGAATTACCACATATGTGATATCATTGAATTATCTGTTTAAATATAGATGATACATCAAAGGTCATCCAAAGGAGAGGGCCTCAAATCAAGGTCACAGACACTCCAGATAAAGTAACCAGCACCCTCAACTGAACTGCCCACATGGATTTACTAAACCCAGAGAGTAAAGCCTCTAGGGTTACCAACACCAAATCTGTGTGAACCAGCCCATCCCAAACACAAGGTCTTAGGAAAACAAACAAAGGCCAGTGAAAAGGAGAGAAAAATTCCTAGAAGATAAAGACCCTAACTCAGAGAGCTCTAGAACCTCTGAGGAGAATATGATCAGCTCTCTAGCACAGAAAGCCACCCTTGAAGAAATCAGGAAGGAGTTTAAAAATTAATTGGAAAATTTGGGAGAGACAATAGACATCTTGCAATGAGAAAACAAATCACTGGAAAATACAATTGGACAAGTACAAAAAGAAAATCTCTCAAAACCTCAATTGGTCAAATGGAAAACTCCTTCAAAAATACAATTGACCAATTGAAAAAGGAGTTGTAGAAGGTAAATGAAGAAAATTCTTCTTTAAAAATAAGAATGGAGTCTGTGGAAACTAATGACTTCATGAGACAGTAAGAGACTATTAAACAAAATGAAAAAATAGAAAAATAGAAGAAAATGTATAATAACTCATCAGCAAAGCCACTGCCATCGAGAATAGATCAAGAAGGGATAATGTGAGAATTATTTGTCTTCCTGAAAACATTGAAGAGAAAAAAAGCCTGTACTTAATGTTAAAGGAATTAGTGATAGAAAACTGACCTGATATCATGGAACCAGAAGGCAAAATTAATTATTGAAAGAATACATTTATGATCTCCACAAAGAGATCCTAAAAGGAAAACACCAAGGAATGTTGTGGCCAAATTCCAGAATAATCAGATAAAAGAGAAGATCCTGCAGTCAGAAAGAGACAATTTAGATACCAAGGAGACAGTAATGATTATGTAGGACCTGGCTGAATAAACATTAAGGTATCAAAGTTCCTGGAATGAGATATTCTGAATAGTAAGGAAGCACAGAATGCAGGCAAGAATCCATTACCCCGCAAAGCTGAGCCTTCTCTTCAAGGGAAAAAGATGGACATTTAATGAAATGGGAGACTTCCAACATTTACTGATGAAAATACCAGAGCTAAATACAAAATTTAGACATCAAACAGGAGGCACAAGAGACACATGAAAAGATAAAAAAAAAGAAGGAAAGAAAGGGTAAAGAAAAAAAAAACCTTCTAACCAATTAGATGAAACTGGCTATATCTCCACCTGGTTGATTCTCATAACTATTGAGAATTCAAACTCTATTAGAGAGAATATGCTTAGCCAGAAGAGATGCACACTCATGACTTATCCATGAGACTGCTATCAAATAAAATGAAACTGGCTATATCCTACCTGGGAGAAAGACTCTAATGACTCTTGAGAATTGTACCTCTATTAGAGCAAATATACTTAGCCAGAAGTGATGAACTGCTCATGATTTTTCTCTGACTCAGATAGAATGATTTAAAAAACAAAACCTCCTTAAAAAGGGGGATAGTAAGGAGACTGGAAGTTGGAGGATCCTGAATGGGGTAAATCATTACATTAAGAGGTACAAAGACCTTTTGTAATAGAGGGGAAGAAGGAGGTGGTGAGAAGCACCTGAGTCTTCCCCGAGCAGATTTGGCTTAAAGTTAACTTACACACAGACACACAGACACACAGACACACACACACACACACACACACACACACACACACATAGAGTTAAATTAAGAAATTTTTCTTACCTTTCAAGTATTAAAAGGGGAAAAGGGGATGTGGAGAGGGGGAGGGGGAGGGAAAAGGGTAACTAATAGAAGGAAGGGAAGGAAGAAGGGTAAAAGGGAACAGAGAAAGAAAAGGGAGGGAATTTGATAAAGGAGAGCAAACAAACTGAAGGGGGAGTATTCAGAAACAGAATACTGGGGAATATGGATAAAGTAAAAATGGGGAAAAATACAAACAGAGGGAAGATAGCATAGAGGGCAATAAATAATTTGTAATTATAACTTTGAATGTGAATGGGATGCACTCTCCCTTAAAACATAAGCAACTGGCAGAGTGGATTCAAAACCAGAATCCTACAATATGTTGCTTACTAGAATCTCAGTTGAACCATAGAGATACATAAAGAGTAAGGTAAAAGGTTGGAAAAAATATATTTTGCTTCAGCTGAAGTGGAAAAAGCAGGGGTAACAATCCTTATATCAGGCAAACAGATGCAAAAAGAGGTAGTGTTAAAAGAGATAAGGAAGGAAACTATATCCTCCTAAAAAGGTACCATAGACAATAAAGTAATTTCCGCGTTAAATATGCTTGCACCCAATAGTATAGCATCCAAATTTGTAAGACGATAAGTAGAAAGAGCAACAAGAAGACATATACAGCAAAACTACTAATTGGAGACCTCAATCTCCCACTCTCAGATTTAGATAAATATAATCTTAACATAAAGAAGATGGAAGTTAAGGAGATAAGTAGATTATTAGAAAACCTAGATATGATAGACTTATGGAGGAAATTGAATGGAAATAGAAAAAGCATATACTTGTTTTCTGCAGTACATGGCACTTACAGAAAAATCGACCATGTAGTAGGGCATGAAAACTTTAAAATCAGTTGCAGAAATGCAGAAATAGTGAACACATCTTTCTCTAATCATAATGCAATAAAAATCATATTCAATGTTGGTCCAGTGAGATAGAGATCCAGAACCAATTAGAAATTAAATCACCACATTTTAAAGGACAAGTGGATGAAGCAACAAATTATAGAAATAATTAAATATTTTATCCTAGATAATGACAACAATGATACAAAATGCCAAAACCTATGGGATTCATTCATGGTGGCAATCAGGGGATATCTTATATCTTTATTTTTTTTTTTTTAGTTTTTGCAAGGCAATGGGGTTAAGTGGCTTGCCCAAGATCACACAGCTAGGGAATTATTATGTGTCTGAGGCTGGATTTGATCTCAGGTACTCCTGACTAAAGGGCCAGTGTTCTATCCACTGTGCCACATAGCCACCCCTGATGTATTATATCTTTAAACGCTTACATGAATATATTAGAGAAAGAGGAAATCAATGTACTGAATATGCAAATAAACAATTAGAGAAAGAACAAATCAAAAAAACCCTAATTAAATACAAAATTAGAAATTCAAAAATTTAAAGGAGAACTTAATAAAATTTAAAGCAAGAAAACTTTTGAACCTATAAATAAAACAGAGAATTGATTTTATGAAAAAAGACCATTACAATTGATAAACCTATGGTCAATTTCATTTAAAATGAAAAAAGAAGAAAACTAAATTGCTAGTATCATAAATGAAAAAGGTAAACTCACCACCAATGAGAGGAAAAGTACAGTAATAATTCAGAATTATTTTGCTTAAAACTATGCCAAGAAATTTGTCAATCTAAATGAAATGGAAAAATATTTATAAAAATATAAGTTGTTCAGGTTAAGTGAAAAGGAAATTAAGTAACTAAACAACCATATCTCAGAAAAAGAAATACAACAAACCATTATTGAACTCCCTAAGAAAAAATTCTCCAGAGCCAGATGGATATACAAGTAAATTCTGTCAGTTTTTGTAATTAAAGATTTTATTTTGAGTTTTACCATGTCCCCCCCAATCTTACTTCCCTCCCCCACCCCACCCCCAAAGAAGGTAATTTGCCCATCCTTACATTGTTTCCATAGTATAAATTGATCAAAATTGAATGTGATGAGAGAGAAATCATATCCATAAGGAAGAAACATAAAGTATAAGAGAGAGCAAGATCAGACAATAAGATATCAACTTTTTTCCCCTTAAATTAAAGGGAATAGTCCTTGGTTTATGTTCAAATTCCACAGTTCTTCCTCTGGATAGAGATGGTATTCTCCATCCAGACAGGGCAAAATTTTGCCTGATTGTTACACTGATTGAACGAGCATGTCCATCAAGGTTGATTATCACATCAATGTTGTTGTTATGGTCTACGATATTTTTCTGGTTCTGCTCATCTCACTCACCATCAGTTCATCTAAATTCCTCCAGGCTTCCTTGAATTCCCATCCCTTCTGCTTTCTCCATGACATACATATACTACAGTTTGTTAAGTCATTTCCCAATTGAAGGACATTTACTTGATTTCCAATTCTTTGCCACCACAAACAGGGCTGCTATGATTTTTTTTGTACAAGTGATGTTTTTACACTAGACAGTGTAGCCATAAATGGATTTTCCTTATAATAATAAGCAGTATCTATCTGCAATAATCATAAGCATTATATGCAATGGGGATAGGCTAGAGACATTTCAAATAATATCACAGGTGAAAGAAAGAGGCCCATTATTACCACTACTATTTAATATTATATTACAAATATTAGCTTCAGCAATAAGAGAAGAAAAAGAAAGTGAAGGAATTAGAACTGCAAAGGAAGAGACAAAACTCTCACTCTTTGAGGATGAAATGATGGTATACCAAAAGAATAAGAAAAAAATCATCTAAAATATTACTAGAAATAATAAACAACTTTGATAAAGTTGCAGGATATAAAATAAACCCTCATAAATCCTCAACATTTCTATTTATGTCTACCAAGGTACAGCAGAAAGAACTCGAAAGAGGAATCTCATTCAAAGTAATCTCAGACAATATAAAATAGCTGGGAATTAATCTGACAAGGCAGACTCAATAACTTTCTTTTTTTTTTTTTTTTTTTGCAAGGCAATGGGGTTAAGTGGCTTGCTCAAGGACACACAGCTAGGTAATTATTAAGTGTCTGAGGCCAGATTGGAACTCAGGTATTTCTGACTCCAGGGTCAGTGCTCTATCAACTGCACCACCTAGCCACCTCTCAATAACTTTTTGAAAACAATAACAAAATACTTCTTACACAAATAAAATCATTTAAATAACTGGGCAAGCATCAACTGTTCATGGATAGGTGGAGGTAATATAGTTAAAATGACAATTCTACCAAAACTAAACAACCTGTTTAGTGCCCTACCTAGTAAAAATTCCAAAAAAATTCTTTAATAAGTTAGAAAACAAATGTAAATAAATTCTTATGGAGAAATAAAAAGTCAAGAATTTCCAGGAATTCAATGAAAAAAAGTGCAAAAGAAGGTAATTTAGCCTTACCTGAGCTAAAATTATATTATAAATCATCAATCATTAAAACTGTCTGGTATTGGCTAAGAGAGTGGTAGATCAGTGGGAAAGACTAGGTGCAATAACAGGAAATGATTGTAATAATCTGCTGTTTGATAAATTCAAAGATCCCAGTTATAGGGATAAAAACTCTCTCTTCCATAAAAAAGTGTTGGGAAAATTGGAAGTTATTACGGAAGAAATTTAGGTTAGACCATCACCTCACAACCTGTATGAAGATAAGATCAAAATGGATACAGGATTTAGGCAGAAGAAACAATATTATAAGGAAACAAAAGAAACAAGGTTTTGTTTACCTGTCAGATCTATGGAAAGGGAAATAATTTTTGACCAAAGAAGAGATGGAGAACATCATTAAAAACAAAGTAGATAATTTTAATTACATTAAATTAAAAAGCTTTTACACAGACAAAAGCTCTGTGACCAAAATCAAAAGAAATGTAGAAAATTGGGTAACAATTTTTGCTGTTAGTATTTCTGACAAAAGACTCATTTCTAAAATATACAGAGAACTGAGTCAAGTTAAAAAATGTAATTCCACATTTTAGAGATGGTCAAATGATATGCAAAGACAATTTACAGATGAGAAAATCAAAGCCATCTGTAGTCATATGAAAAATTACTCTAAATCATTACTTCTTAGAGAAATGCAAATTAAAGCATCTCTGAGGTACCTCCTCACACCTCTTAGCCTGACCATTATGACCAGAAAGGTCAATGATTAATATTTATAGGGATGTGGGAAATCTGAGACACTAATACGTTATTGGTGGAACTGTGAACTCATTCAATATTTCTGGTGATCAGTTTGGAATTATGCCCAAAGGTGCAATAAAAATGTGCATACCCTTTGATCCCGCAATACCACTACTGGGTATATACCTTGAGGAGATTATGAAAAATGTAAAAACACCACTTGTACAAAAATATTCATAAAAGCCCTGTTTGTGGTGCCAAAGAATTGGAAATTAGGTGTACATCCTTCAATTGGGGAATGGCTTAACAAACTGGTATATGTATGTTATGGAAAATTATTGTTCTATTAGAAACCAAGAGGGATGGGAATTCAGGGAAGCCTGAAGAGACTTGCATGAACTGATGCTTAGTGAGATGAGTAGAACCAGGAAAACATTGTACACCCTAAAGGCAACATGGGAGAGATAATGAGCCTTGATGGATTTCCTCATTTTATCAGTGCAACAACCAGGGACAATTTTGGGCTATCTGTGATGGAGAATATCATCTGTATCCAGAGAAAGAATTGTGGAGTTTAAACAAAGGCCAAAGACAATAATATTACCTTTAATTTAGAAAAATATTTTTATCATATTATGTAATTTTGCTTTCCTCTTATATTTTATTTTTCTTCTTTATACATTTTATCTTTCATCACATTCAACATATATCAATGTATACCATGGAAACAATGTAAAGACTGGCAAATTGCCTTCTTTGTGGGGTGGGGGGAGGGAAGCAAGATTAGGGGAAAAATTGTGAAACTCAAAATAAATAAAATCTAAAGAAATTTAAAAAATAAATGAATTCCAGTTTTGTTAGTACTCTCTGAACCTAGTGTCATGGGTCAAAGGTGCAATTGTTTCAGACTACTTCTAAATTTGCTATATTCTGCTAAACAGAAATAGATGAATTGGAGAAATTAAGCTAGATATTTAACTTCATAAATTTGCTTTTGATGTCCCCTCACATATTAAAATTATTTGAGTTACAAGAATTATGAATGGAATATATTATTACAATGCATAAATCATTTTTAAAATTAAATAATTACATTGCAAAAATCATAACAAGTGTCCAGAAATGTCCATACATTATGTCATTATTTATTTTTCTTTTCAAACTTAATTTGACATGGGGAGTGATTTTTTCTCAATGTAATATAAATTATTAAATCTCAAAGGGGCCTACATCTCCCTACATCTCCTATCTGTATTCTATTTAATCCTTTTCCTTCCCGAGTTTTACTTTAAACAGATTAGCCCATTTCTTAAATCATCTAAATCTGCCCTTTGAGATCTCCATTTTATTTTCAACAAATCGTATTTCTTTAGTCTTCACAATCAATAATCCTTCCAACTGATTTCTTTAATTAAAGCTTGACTCTTGCTTTAAAATAATACATCCTTTTCAAATGTCACTTTTAGATGAATTTTTTTTTCAAATCACCCAGATAAACAGGGATAGATTCTTGAGAGGATATGCATCTTTCCTTTCCCTGATACTTGGAGACTGTTTCACTGACATGATAACACAATCAGTACAAATATACAAGATGTAATTCTTCTTTCATATGTGGAATTACAACTTAGCTGTGGGACATAATTTTGAAACAAATTCATTTAATGCATATTAATTCAGTATTGTCTCTGAAGAAAATTATAAAATAAAATAAAGTATGTAATCTGAATTAGAAGATTTATTGACCCTATCATGGAATGCTTCCTTGAGGAGATGGCATTTTCAGAATGGCCAGGAAATCAATAAACAAAAAGTGGAAGTAAAGGTATTCCAATCTTAGGGAGGAATTTAGGCAAAGGAATTTATACAATAGAGTGTTTATTCTATGTTTAGGGCAAAAGAGAAATTTGAAAGGAAAAAAATACTGAGGGGAAGAGAGAGAGAGAGAGAGAGAGAGAGAGAGAGAGAGAGAGAGAGAGAGAGAAGGATTTTTTTCCAGCTAAAAAGAGAAAGAATGTTTAGAATGTTTCCCAGATTCTGGCAAGCAGACTATGAATTACTTTTATCCAACAGTCTCAGTAAGACCATTCTCTAAGTAATGGAAAATCTATTATCTATATTATTATAAGAAGTACACAGATAAAATTGGGAATCACTGAAGTATGAAGTAATACAATATGTCACAGGTATGCCAACTACAAGCCCTGTTCTCTTGGTATTGATGTTATCCTATATTTGGAAAAGATACAAAATTGTATTTTGTATAAAGTCAATGTTGAAGCCAAGAATGACTTTGTTTCAAATCCTGAATTTCATACGTACTTGTTGTGGAACTGAAGCAAGACATATAATTTGTCAATGATGTAGGCCATATTCTAAGTCAATATGCATCATAAATGGTGCCAATTCACATTGCTAGAGGAAATTTACTCATCTAACAGTTTACAATTCTTTGAAATGTCTTGTATAATTTTATTATTGGTGACATAAGATCTTTGAATATCCCCAAAGAACTATTAGGTAATAATGTATTTAAAAAACCACAAAATGAACCAAAATCATCCTAAGAATAAAGAGAAATTAGAATCAACAACTGGAAAGAATACTTTGGAAAGAAGAAAAGGAAGGAACAGAAAGGGAAAAAAAAGCCAGTATAAAAATTCCTGGTGCTTCAAACCAAAATTCATCTACTAAGACCTGATAAAATCCTTATGTGTTGAAATCTTTCACTCCCTACTTTATCAATTTATTTGAAGATTGATCATTATTTATATTTAGATATGTGTGTGTGTGTGTGTGTGTGTGTGTGTGTGTGTGTGCAGTGTGTGTATGTGTTGTTATTTTGGCCTTTTGAAGATAAAAAGAATAATTTTTTTTTCAAATACTTTTCCATCTCCTTTATTAAAAAGTACAAATCCGACTATCTTAATTTGCTAAAACAAACAGATAAAAAAGAAAACCTTAATATCTCTGTAAGAATATGCATACATCATGAACATCTTTAAAAATTTAGCATTTCAAATTAACATGAAGGTCATCATATTCCTTCTGTCTTATTAACTGTTAACTCATATCAGTCCTTAAGAGGACTCTATACCCTTTACCATTTCAGTGATATGTTGATGAATTTTTCCTATCAGTCTTTTTTTCTTAAAATAGTCTTTATTATGTTTAAGAAATTTCACTCATTAATATTATTAATCTGTAAAGAAGAACTACATCTCCAAAATCACTACTTCTAGGACATTGCTACATTTTAAATTCATTCCCATATTCTTAGAACAGCACCCCAGCCCAATGGAAAGACTTAAGTAAATGTTATTATCTAAAAAACTATATTTATTTTTAAATAGTTTTTCTATGAATGACATTATAAGAAGATTTCCAATGGCACATCCCTGTCACTTATATTTATTCCTGTTATCCTAATCAAAGTGATCCTTGTTGAATCAATCTTCCAATTCTGGAGTTACATACTATATAATCAGGAACTTAGACTTCTATAAACCAAGATTCCTTGGTCTATACCAGACTTATTTCCCATTTCATGATAGAGAATTTCTTTCCTTCCTATCTGAAGATTCTCTAGTGATGATCGTTTGGTCATGGGGCATAAGGAAAGAGAGACAGACAAAGTCAAATGAAGGAAGAAGGATTATAAAGAAAAATAAATGTGAAAAAGGATCTTGTCCTGTGTCTATGAAATCTTGAGCTTAGATTTTATTTTGTGACCGATAAAGTTGGTCTGAAACAAATTCAAAGATGATGTTCATAATAGTTTGCTAAATTGTGGCATTGCAAGGTTTATTCTGCCTTGAGGGAAATACTTTAAACTACAGCATTAATTCATTAATTCTGATGTATATATATATATATATATATATATATATATATATATATATATATATATATATGTACATATATATATATATTGAAATGGGAATTTTAAAAAATGACCTGTCTCATTTCTTTATAGCCATACAACATTCTTAATTATTAAAAATTATAATGAAACAGGGAAAGAATTATACTCTTATTGCTATAATTCAATAAAATTATGTACCATAGTAAACTTATAGTGGAAATTGAAAGACATTTTATTTTGTGATTTCAGTATCAACTCAGATATGTCTCTTTGGTTATATTGAAGTCTTTGAGACTTTTGACAAGGTAAAGCAAAAATATAATGATATTTCATTTTCTCATCCACAGTTGGAAAATCTTGTACAAGCAAGGATTGTTCATATATTGTAAAGGGCAGGTGTTCTGTTCAACACTTCAATTGAACAAACATTCTTTCTTTGCAATTCAGTATATAAGGTGAAACTGCCAGTCATGATGAAATGGCAGCTCAAGAAAGAAGGTAAACTTTCTGCTTTCACTTAGGGCAACTTTGGGCCATTTTTCATTCTTTATTTTGGTTTGATTCTGATAAATGTAAAATGAAAATAACCTAGGGCAGCTAACCATAAATTTCTGGATTAGTCTGTGGAAGACCCATTTCAAAAGAAGAAAATAAAAAGCATTTCTTAAAAATCTTGTAAAATTTCAAATTTTCCCCATAGAAACTTTCTCTAGTACCAAAATTCTGACATTCACCAGTTTTTAGTAGCTTATTCAAAAAACCCTGAAAAAACAAAAAAGGTAAAATTCTGGACCATATGTGGAATTAATGTGTAATATAGAAATATATAAATGTTATTATGCATTACTTTGAAGGACAAAATTATAGCATGACTAGTTGATTGAAAATGGAATTCTTTTCTTTAAAATCATGGAGAGAAGATCCATTCAATTTATTTTAACTTGACTTTTAACTTGACTTCATTATTTATATTTTTGGTATCTTTTGTAGAAATGTATAATTAGGACTGCTGGCCAAGGTGGCAGGCAGAAGCCAGGCACTGTCTGAAGCTCTCCTGCCTTTCCCTGAGAACTAACATGAATTAAACCTCTTAACAGGTTTTGGACCCAAAGAACCCAGAGCAGAACCAAGGAAAACATGACACAGCGAGTGTGGGTTAACCAGGGTCAGAGAACAAGAGACCCAGTGCAGGGGCAGTGGGATGAGGCAAGTGGAATAACCTGAGAACAATGGTGGATGCTTTGACTGTGTAGGCAGTGGGGGGGGGGGGGCAGTAAAGCCTAAGCACAGTGGTGAGAGAACTCTAGCACAAAGACTAGACATTGATCTGGTCAGCTCAGCTGGTCAAGAAGACCAGGTTTGAGAACCCCAGTGCTTTCAACAAAGTCTCTGTGTTTCTAGTTGAGTCCCCTTCCAGCCTATTCCTTTGGGAGAAAGTGTTTCTCCCCTAAACAAACACAGCAATCCCTGCCTCACCCCATGCTTCCAGGTCAGGTATAGGCAGAAGATCTCATCCAGTGTTGATAAAGGGTTAAGTAGATTAACTATATAGTCTGAGTGTCCAGCTAAATTTGTTCAAGGAAAATCAAGGTACTTCTGCATCCCTCTCCTCCCTCCCCCCAGACCTAGGGAGTGGGCCACTAATCAAGGCAACAGACATTCCAGAGAATGTGGCTAGTATCCCCTGCTGGCCAGCCCACTTGAAGTTACTAATCTCAGTGAGCAAGGCCTTAGGGACCTCAACACCAAAGGTCTTTTAACCCACCCCTCCCCCAAACACAAAATCCTAGGAAAATGAAGAAAGACCAGTGAAAAGTGGGGTCCATTTAATGTTGCCTTGAAGGTGAGGATCCTAATTCAGAGAGGACTAGAGCTTCAAAGGAGAATATGAATTGATCTTCAGCCCTGAAAGACTTCTTAGAAATCTTAGATTTCTTCTTAGTAGAAATTTCTTCTTAGAAGAAATCAGGACGGAGTTTAAAAAACACTTGGAAAAAGTGGGGAAACAATGTAAGAGAAAATTAACATTTTTCAAGAGAAAATTAGCATCTTGCAAAAAGAACTTAAAAAAAACCAATTGAACAAGTGCAAAAAGAAAATAATTCTCTAAAAACCATGAGAGAACAAATAGAAAACTCCTTCAAAAACAGAATTGACCAATTGGAAAAGGAGTTGCAAAAGATAAGTAAAGAAAATTCTTCTCTAAAAAAGATTGTAATTTGTGGAAACTAATGGGTTCATGAGATAACAAAAATCTGTTAAACAAAACCAAAAAATCCCGAAAAAATAGAGGAAAATGAAAAACCTCTGACTGGTAAAACAACTGACCTGGAGAATAGATCCAAGAATGACAATCTAGGAATCACTGGGATTCCTGAAAACATTGAGGAGAAAAAAATATGGACTTGAAGTGTTGATACTTCTTAATATAGTGAAGGAGAATTACCCTGATATCATGGAAACAAAGGGCAAAATAGTTTTTGAAAATATACATTGATACCCTCCTGAAAAGGATCTGAAAATGAAAGCACAAAAGAATATTGTGATCAAACTCCAAAACTATCAGAAAAAAAGAGAAAATCCTTCAAATGATCAAAAAGATACAGTTTAAATAACAAAGAACTACAATAAGGATTACACAAGACCTGGCAGCATCAACATTAAGGGATTGAAGGGTCTGGTATATGATAATTTCAATGAACAAAGGAGCTTGGAATGTAGTCAAGAATTCACTATCCTCCAAAACTGAGCCTTCTCTATCAGGGGTAAAGATGGACATTTAACTAAATTTCCAATGTTTCTTGATGAAATGACCAGTGTGAAATAGAAAATTTTGGAATTATAACAAGAGACTCAAAAGATACATGAAAAGGCAAAAAAGAGAAAAAAGTAAAATTGTTACATAATAAGATGAAATTTGTTATATCCCCACCTGGGAGAAAGATGCTCATAGATCATGAGAATTGCAACACTCTCTTAGAGAGAATATACTCAGCCATAAATAATGGACACTTATGACTTATCCATGACTCTGATAGAATGATTTAAAAAATAATATCTCATATAAAAGGGGAGATGGTAAAGAGATAGGAGGATGGGGGAGATTGAATGGGATAAATTATGTTGCATGAATTTCAAAGAATCTTTTGGAATAGAGGAGAAGAAGGGAGTAGATGAGACCTGCCTAAATCTTATTCTCATCAGATTTGACTCAAAGAAGGACTGACAAACACAGATTATATTAAGATTAGAAACATATCTTAGCTTTCAAATATTAAGAAGGGGGAAAAGGGGAGGGGGGAAGAAAAGAGGAACTAATGGAATGGAAGGAAGAAGGGGCAAAAGGAAAAGGGAAAGAAAGGGGAATGGTTGGATATAAGGGGGGTAAACACATTGAAAGAAGTGGTATCGAGAAGCAAAATACAGAGCAATAGGGATAAGGTGAAAAAAGGAGAAGAGTGCAAACAGAGGGAAGATAGCATGGAGGGCAATAAAGAATTAGTCATTGCAATTTTGAATGTGACTGGGATGAACTCTCTGAGAAAACATAAGTGCAGAGCAGAGTGGATTAACCAGAAGCACACAATAGATAGCTTACAAGAAACTCATTTGAAGATACATACAGAATATATTATACTTAAGCTTGAGGGGAAAGGGCTGGTTTAGCAATCCTTATCTCAGCCAAAGCAACTGCAAAAATAGAGCTCATTAAATTAAATGAGATGAGGAAGGTACCTATATGGTACTATACACAATGAAACAATTTCATTACTGAATATGTATGTGCCAAGCTGTATAGTATTCAAATCAGGGACAAAAATGGACCATAGAGAGAAAGACCTAAAACTAATTGGAAACTAAATGACCTCATTTTAAGGAATGATTGGATCAAAACAGCAAATAATAGATAGAATTAACAATTTCAACCTAGACAATGACAATAATGAGACAATATACCCAAACTTATGGGATACAGCCAAAACAGTTATAAGGGAAGATATTATATCACAATATGCTTACATGATTAAAATAAAGAGGAAATCAATGAACTAAGCATACAACTAAACAAATTAAAGAATAAATCAGAAACCCCATAATAAATGCCAAATCAGAAATTCCAAAACTCAAAAAAAAAGAGAAATTAATAAAATGGAAGGCAAAAAAGCCATTGAAAGAATAAATAAAACCAAGTGCTGCTTTTATGAAAAAGAACAATAAAGTAAGATAAATGTTTGGTTAATTTGATTTAAAAAAGAAAGAAAATCAAATTACTAGTATTAAAAATGAAAAAGGTGAACTCACCACTAATGAGAAGGAAATTAAAGTAATAATTCAGAACTCTTTAGCCTAATTGTATGCCAATAAATTTGTTAATCTAAGTGAAATGGATGAATAGTTACAAAAAATATGTTTCCCATGTAAAATGAAGTGGAAACTGAATATCTAAATAACCCTATCTCAGAAAAAGAAATTCAACTAGCCATCCATAAGAAAAAATCTCTAGGGCCAGATGAATTCAGAAGTGAATTCTATTAAACATTTAAGGAACAAGTTTTCCAATTCTATATAAAATCTTTGAAAAAATAGGGGAAGATGGAACTCTTCCTAATTCCTTTTATGGTATCAATATGGTTGTGATATCTCAACCAGCAAGAGCCAAAAACAGAGAAAGAAAATTATAGATCAATTTCCCTAATGAATATGGATAATGAAATCCTAGTAAAGTGATTATAGCAAGTTAGCACTGGCACAATGTACTATGACCAAGGAGCATTTATCCCAGGAATGCAGGGTTGGTTCAATATTAGGAAAATGTTAGTATAATTGACTATCACAATAACAAACCTAACAAATTCAGATGGTTAACTCAATAGATGCTGAAAAAGCCTTTGACAAAATACAGTCCCCATTGCTAATAAAAAATACTAGAGAATGTAGGAATAAATGCATTGTTCCTTAGAATGATATGCATCATCTATCTGAAAGCATCAACAAACATGGGGCTAAGATAGAGACATTCCCAATAAGATCAAAGGTGAAACAAGGATGCCTATTATAACTACTACAATTCAATATTGTATTGGAAAGTTTAGCTTTGGAAATAAGAGAAGAAAAAGAAATTGAAAGATTTAGAATAGGGCAGGAAGAAACAACACTCTCACTCTTTGAAGGTCACATTATGGTATGCTTAGAGAAAACCTCAAAACATCTAAAAAAACTACTGGAAAAAATTAACAACTTTAGACAAGTTGTAGGATATAAAATAAAACCACACAAATCCTCAGCATTTCTATATTTTACAAACAAAATAAAGCAGTAAGAATTAAAAAGAGAATTCCCACTTAAAGTAACATCAGACAGCATAAGATACATAAATTCTATGAAAACAAGTATGAAACATTTTTCACAAAAATAAAATCAGATTTAAATGACTGGGTAAACATCAAATGCTCATGATTGGCTGAGCTTATATAATAAAAATGAAAATTACACCTAAATTAAACTACTTACTTAGCATCATATCAATCAAACTTACAAAAATTACTTTAATGAACTAGAAAATTTGTAACTAAATTTATATAAAGAAACAAAATAAAATAAGAATATCAAGGGATTTAATGAAAAAAAGTGCAATAGAAGGTGTCTTAGTCTTACCAGAGCTAAAATGATATTATAAAGACACAGTCATCAAAACTTTCTGGTTCTGGCTAAGAAACAGAATGGTGGATCAATGGAATGTACTTGGTGCAAAAGAGAAAGCAGGAAATTATTATAGTAATCTGCTGTTTGATAAACCCAAAGAGTCAAGCTTCTGGGATAAGAAGTCATTCTTTGATTAAAAACTTTTGGCAAAACTGGAAGATAGTTTGGCAGAAAGTAGTATTAGATCAACATCTCATACCCTATATCAAGTTAAGATCAATATGGGAGTAGGCTTTAGAAAAAAATAATATCATAACAAACAAAGAATTATTATGGAAAGGGGAGCAGTGTATAACCAAGGAAGAGATAGAGAACGTCTTACAAAAACAAACTGGCTAATGTCAATTACACTAAATTAAGAAACTTTTGCAAAAACAACACCATTCTAACCAAGATCAAAAGACATGTAGTAAACTGGGAAACAATTTTTATGACTAGGGTTTCTGACAAAGGACTCATTCCTAAAATATTTAGATAACTGACTCAAATTTGTAAACAAAAAAACAAGCCATTCCCCAATTGACAAATTATCAAAGAATCTGCAAAGGCAATTTGCCAATGAGGAAATAAAAGTTATCTACAGACATAAGAAAAATTGCTCCAAATCATTACTGATTAAAGAAATGCAAATTAAATCATCTCTGAGATATCACCTCACACCTCACAGATTGGTCAATATGACCAGAAAGGACAGTGATTAATGTTGGAAGGGATGTGGAAAATATGGCACACTAATGAATTCTTTGTGGAGCTGTGAACTGGCCCAGCGTTTCTGGAAAGCAATTTGGAATTATTCCCAAAGGGCAATGAAGATATGCATACTCTTTGATCCAGCAAAACCACCCCTTGATCTGTACCCTGAAGAGATCAGGGAAAAAGGTAAAAACATCACTTGTACAGAAATATTCATAGAAACACTCTTTATGGTAGCAAAGGATTGGAAATTGAGGGGATGTCCATCAATTGGGGAATGGTTGAACAAATTGCGTCATATTTATATTATGGATCATTATTGTTCTATTAGAAATGGTCATAGATAGGATTTCAGAGTATCCTGGAAAGACTTACATGAACTGATGCTAAGGGAGATGAGCTGAATCATAAAGTTTTTATACCCTAACAGCAGCATAGTAGTGATTAACCTTGATGGACTTTCCCATTCCATCAGTGCAATTATCATGGAAAATTTTGTTGTATCTGTGATAGAGAATAGCATCTATATCCAGAGAAAGAATTGTAGAGTTTAAAAAAAAGACCAAAGATTATTACCTTCATTTAAAAAAAATATTGCCTTATATACTACATCATGTTGCTATCTCTAATATTTTATTTCTTCCTCAAGGATGTTTCTTTCTCTCAGCACATTCAATTTTGATCAATGCATAGCTTGGAAACATTGTAAAAATTAACAGATTGCCTTCTGTGGGTGAAGGAAGAGGAAGGGAAAGTGAAGAGAGGGTGGGAGAAAATTGTAAAATTCAAAAACATACAAAAATAATAGTTAGAAACTCCTATTGTATATAATTGGAGAATAAATAAAGTATTCATATAAAAATACATAATTAATGGTAAAGAAAAGAAATATCTAAATAAACTCTAAATTATTTCCATGCCTTTGGGGGTAAGCTATGTAGAATATATAGGAAGAAAGCAACAGTGTTGATAATGTAACTTTGTCTGTACCCTCAGCACCCTCCTTTATTATTTGATACTGTCTTTTTTTCTTGTCCCTCTCCACCTTTTAATCATCTATTTTTCCAATTTTACTTTGTTTATTGTTTCATGATATTTCTTAATTATTGTGAATTTGTGGTTTTTACTAAAATAGGATATGTTGGTCTTCTACATTCTATTCTGGAAGCTCTCTTGATCAATAATCCCTATCATTATTTCTATTTTGAAGTATTACCATGTTTTATTTCAGATTATTCATGGTCAACAAGAAGCATTTATATGAATTCAATTTGTCAGAAACTAGTATCTGTGAACAAATAGGGTTTTTTCTGTATCTATTTTTTTTGGCTAGGCTTTTGAGATATAAAGGTAAGCATGGAATAATTCCAAGCATCAAAGAGCATTTGTTGTTCTGGAAAAGCATTATGTGTATAGACAAGTAAATACAAAGTAATGCAAATTATATTCAAGAGTGAACACAAAGCAACAATTGAATGGACTTCTAGTCATGATGGCAGAGAGAAGCCAGGCACTGTCCTAAGCTCTCTGGGATTTATTTCAGAACTAACATGAATCAAGCCTCTTAAAAGAATTTAGATCCACAAAACCAAGAAATGAACATATATCAAGAAAGTCTATCTCAGAGGAGTGTGGGTGTGCCAGATGTAGAAAGCAGAGAGCCAGCATAGGGACACTGGGGTTAGTCTGGGGGACTCACCTGGGAATAGTTGTGGAATTTTTGCCTGTGTGAGTGGCAGGCAGGAGAGTTACAGTTAGGATGGAGGGACAATTCCAGCATAGCAGGTGGGAGAGCTGCAGAATGCAGTTATATATTGATTTGGTCAGCTCAGGTGGTTGGGAAGACCAGGGTACTGAGGCCTATATTTTCAGTGGGGTCCCTGTGCTTCCATTTGAGTCCCCTCCCCATGCATCCCTGGCAGAAAGTAACTCTTCCTAGAACAAAGGCAGTAGCAACTCTAACCAGGCTCAAGTGTGAGTGGCAGATCTCCCCCAGTGCTGATTAAGGATAAAGAAGATTAACTATATAGACTCAGGACCCAGTTTAATTTGTTCAAGGATGACCAGATAATGTTGCCTCCCATGGACCCCCCAGGTCTAGGGAGTGGGCCACTAATCAAAGTCACAGACAATTCAGAGGTGCTAGCCCAATTTAGAGCTTCTAAACCCAGTGAGCAAAGCCTATAGTGATTTCAACAATAAATGTCTAAGAACCAGTCCCTTCCCCAACACAAGATCCCAGGAAATTGAATAAAGGGCAGTGAGAAGTAGGTCCAATTAATATTACCTTGAAGACAAGGATCCTAGCTCACAGAGGACTAGAGCTTCAGAGGAGAATATGCATTGTTCAGCAGCTTAGAAAGACTAAGAAATCAGGAAGGAGTTTAAAAAGTAAGTGGAAAAACTGGGAAAAGTAGTGAAGGAGCAAATTAATACTTTGCAAATTAGCATCTTGCAACAAGAAAAGGAAAATACAATCAGACATCTCAAAACTACAATTGAGCAAATGGAAAACTCCTTCAAAACCATAATTGTTCATAAGGAAAAGGAGTACAAAAGGTAAATTAAGAAAATTCTTCTCTTAAGAAGGATTGGAATCTGTGGAAACTAATCTAGACTTCATGAGACAACAAGAGTCTATTAAACAAAAACAAAAAAATGAAAAAATAGAAGAAAATGAAAAATATCTGATTGGGAAAACAACTTACATGGATAATAGATACAGGAGAAACAATTTAAGAATCATTACACTTCCTGAAAACATTGAGGTAAAAAATAGCTTGGGCTCCATACTTCAGGTATATAGTGAAGGAGAATTGCTCTGATACTTTGGAAACAGGGCAAAATAGTTATTGAAAAAAAAATACATCAATCCCTCTTGAAGGGATCCCAAAATGTAAACAACAAGGAATATTATGATCAAACTCCAGGACCATTAGAATAAAAAGAGAAAGTCTTGCAAACAGTCAGAAAGAAACAATTTAAATATCAAGGAGCCACAATAAGGATTACACAGGACCTGGATGCATCAACATTAAGAGATTGAAGGGCCTTGAATATAACATTCTGAATGGCAAGTGAGCTTGGAATGCAATCAAGAATTCACTATCTGGCAAAACTTGAGTCTTCCTTATCAGGAAAAAAGGTGGACATTTAACTAATTTTCCAATGTGCCTTATGAAATAAGCAGAGCTAAATAGAAAATTTGAACTTCTTACAGAAGACTCAAGATATACATGGAAAGGTTAAAGAAGGAAAAGGAAAAAAAGTGTTATGTAATAAGCTGAAACTGGTTATATTTCCCACCTGGGAGAAAAATTCTTGTAACTTGAGAATTCTAACTCTAATAGAGACAATACACTTAGCCAGAAGTAATGGATATTCATGATTTGTCCATGACTGTGATAGAAGGATTTTAAAAATAAAATCTCTTTAAAAAGAGGAGACAGGGATGGCTAGGTGGCACAATGGATACAGCACCAGCCCTGGAATCAGGAGTACCTGAGTTCAAATCCGCCTCAGACACTTAATAATTACCTACCTGTGTGGCCTTGGGCAAGCCACTTAATCCCATTGCCTTGCAAAAACCTAACAAAAAAGATGAGAGATGGGAGGATGGAGGAGATTGAATGAGGAAAATTATATCACATGAAGAGATTCAAAGGACCCATTGCAGTAGAGGGGGAAAAGTGAAAAGTTGTGACCTGAATTAATCTTACTCTCAGCAGATTTGGCTCAAAGAAGGATTGAGACACAGAGAATCAATTAAGTTTAGAGTCATATGTAACCTTTCAAGTACTAAGTGGGGGAATAGGGGGGGGGAAGAAAACAGAAACTGACAGAAGGAAGTAAAGGAAGAAGGGGAAAGGGGGAAGAAAATGTAAGGGATTGGGTATAAGGGGAAAAACACACTGAAGGAGTTGGTATTCAGAAACAAAATACTGGTCAAAATGGATACGGTGATAAAAGGGGGAAAAATAAAAATAGAGGGAAGGCAGCATGGAAGGTAATAAAGAATTAGTTACAATTTTGAATGTGAATGGGATGAACTCTCCTATAAAACATAAATGAATAGCAGAGTGGATTAAAAACCAGAATGCTACAATATGCTGCTCACAAGAAACTCATTTGAAGCAGAAAGCTACATATATACTAAAGGTAAATGGTTGGAGCAAAATATATTGTGCTTCAGCTTAGGTGAAAAGGGCAGGGGTAGCAATCCTTATCTTAGACAATGCAGCTACAAAAAATAGATCTCATTAAAAGATATAATGGAGGAAGCCATACCATCCTAAAAGATACCATAGTCAATGTAGTAATTTCAATGCTAAGTATGTATGCACAAGTGGTATAGCAGCCAAATTCATAGAGGAGAAGCTGAATGAGTAGGAAGATATATAGCAAAACTATTGGTGAAAGACCTCAACCTTCCTCTCTGAGTAGATGAATTTAATCATAAAATAAACAAGAAAGAAGTTAAAGAGGTAAAAAAGAATGTTCGGAAAACTAGACCTGATAGATCTTTGGAGAAAATTGATAGGAATATTTTTTTCTGTAGTATAACACATCTACACTGAAATTGACCATATTAGGTGTAATCAAGTTCAGAAATCAAGAAATAGTGAATAGTTCCTTCTCAAATCATAATGCAATAAAAGTCACAAGCCTTAGTGGAAAATGGAGTGATAGACCTAAAACTAATTGGAAACTAAATTTAAAAAATTTAGTGAATGAGTGGCTTAAACAACAAATTATGGATAGAATTAATGATTTGATCTTAGACAATGACAATAATGAGGCAACATATCAAAACTTATGGGATACCACCAAGATAGTTATTAGGGCATATGTCATTAAATTCTTGCATGAATAAAATAAAGAAGAAATCAATAAACTAAGCATGCAACTAAACAAATTAAAGAAAGAGAAATTTAAAAGCCCCAATTAAATACCAAGTTAGATATACTTAAAATTAAAGGAGAAATTAATAAAGTTGGAAGCAAGAAGACTATTGAAATAATAAATATAATCAAGAGTTATTTTTATTAAAAAACCCCAATAAAGTAGATATATCTTTGATTAATTTGATTAAAAAAGAAGAAAATCAAATTGCTAGTATCATAAATGGAAATAGTGTACTCATCACCAATAAGGAGGGAAATAAAAGCAATAATGCAGGACTATTTTGCCCAAATATTTGCCAATAAATTTGACAATCTAAATGAGCTGGATGAATATTTACAAAAACATAAGTTGCCCAGATTGAAGAAGAGGAAATTAAATACTTAAATAACCATATCTCTGAAAAAGAAATCCAAGAAATCATGACTGAACTCCTTATGACAAAACCTCCAGGGCAAGATGCATTCACAAGTGAATGCTATCAAATATTTAATGAACACTTGGTTCTATTTCAACATGAACTCTTTGGAAAAAAAGGTGAAGATGGACCTCTGCCTAACTCCTATGGTACCAATATGGTGCTGATACCTAAACCAGGAAGAGAAACAGAGAAGCAGGCCAAAACAGAGAAAGAAAATTATAGATCAATTTCTTTAAAGAATATAGATGCAAATACCTCAAATAAAATCTTAACAGCAATTACTGAAAGTCATCACTAGGATAATACACTATGACCAAACAGGATTTATCCTAGGAATGCAGGATTGGTTCAATATTAGGAAAATTGTTAGTATAATTTACCATATCAATCAAACCCAACAGAAATCATATGATTGTTTCAATAAATTCTAAAAAAAATTAACAAAATATAGCACACATTCCTACTAAAAACACTAGAGAGCAAAAGAATAAATGGATTTTTCCTTAGAATGATAAACAATATCAATCTGAAACCATTAACAAACATTATGAGCAATAGGGATATAAACTAGAGACATTCCCCATAAAATCAGGGGTGAAACAAGAATGCCCATTATCACTACTACTATTCAATATGGTATTAGAAATATTGGCTTCAGCAATAAGAAAAGTAAAATAAATTCAAGGAATTAGAATGGGAATGAAGAAACTAAATTCTCACTCTTAAACTACTGGAATCAATTAACAACTCTAACTGAGTCATTAGATATATAAAATAAACCCAGATAAAGCCTCAGCATTTCTTTATATTACTAGCAAGATAAAAAAAGCAAGAAGTAGAAAGAGTAATAACTTCAGAAAATATGAAATACTTGGGAGTCTACCTGCCAAGGCAGACTCATAACCTCGCTGAAAACAACTATTTCACACAAATAAAATTGGATCTAAATTACTGGACAAACTTCAACTGCTTATGGTGAGATCAAACTAATATAATAAAAATGCCAATTTTACCTAAACTATCTACTTTGCACCATATAAATGAAACTTCTTAAAAATTGCTTTAATGAGCTAGAAAAAAAATATGTACCTATATTCCCAACGAGAAACAAAAAGTCAAGAATATCAGAAGGTGCCTTAACCTTGCCAGATCTAAAATTATATTATAAAGCATCAGTTATTAAGACTATCCAGTACTGGTTAAGAAATAGAGTGGTGGATCAGTGGAATAGACTAGGTACAAAGAGGTAGCAGGAAATGATTAGAGTAATCTGCTCTTTGATAAACCCAAAGAGCCCAGCTTCTGGGATAAAAATTTTCTCCAATAAAACCTGTTGGGAAAATTGCAATTAGTATGGCAGAAAGTTGGATTAGACCCACATCTCATACTCTATACCAAGACAAGACCAAAATAGGTACAAGATTTAGATATAAAAGACAATATTATAAGCAAACTAGGAGAACAAGGAATAGTATACCTGTCAGAATTATGGAAAGGGGAGCAGTGCATGACCAAAGAAGAGATAGAGAACAATATTAAAAACAAACTGGATAGTTTTGTTTACATTACATTAAAAAGGTTTTTCATAAACAAAACCACTATAAACAATATCAGAAGATGTGGTAAATTAGGAAATAACTTTTACAACTAGTGTTGTGACAAAGAACTCATTCCTAAAATATATAGAGAACTGTGTCAAATTAAAAAAACAAACAAACACTTGATTCCCCAATTGACAAATGGTCAAAGAAGATGCAAAGGCAATTTGAAGATGAGGAAATGAAAGCCATCTGTAAATGTATTAAAATTGTTCTAATTATTTACTGAGTAGAGAAATGAGAAGTAAAGCATGTTTAAACTTCCATCTCACACCTCTTAGCTTGGCCAATATGACCAAAAAGGAAAATGATCAATGTAAGAAGGGATGTGGAAAATCTGGGACACTAATGTATTGTTTGTGGACCTATGAACTGATTCAGCAATTCTGGAAAGCAGTTTGGAATTATAGCCAAAGGGCAATAAAGATGTGCATACCTTTTATTCCAGCAATATCACAACTTTGTACCCTGAAGATATCATGAAAAAGGGTAACAACATCACTTGTACCAAAATATTCATAGCAGTTCTGTTTGTGCTGGTAAAGATTGGAAATTGAGGGGTATGTACACCAATTAGGGAATGGCTGAACAAATTGTGGTAGATGTATATTATGGAGAACTATTGCTCTATTAGAAACCAAAAGGGATGGAAATTCCAAGAAGCCTGGAAAGATTACATGAATTGATGCTGAGCAAGAGAAGCAGAACCAGAAGAACACTATGTACCCTAACAGCACCACAGGGGTGATGATCAAACTTAAAGGACTTGCTCATTCAATCAGTGCAATAATCAGGGCCAATTTTAGGGTATCAGTGACAGAGAATACCATCTATACCCAGAGAAAGAATTGTAAAAAAGGGTAAAACAAAATCCAAAGATCATTACTTTCAATTTGTTTTAAAAATATTTCTTATGTACTACATAATTTTACTATCTCTAATATTTTATTTTGTCCTCAAGTATATGTTTTGTCTCTCAACACATTCAATTTTGATCAATGTATAGCATGGAAACAAAAAACAAAACAAAACAAAAAACCAAAATTGAATGAACCTGAAAACATCCTAGTTTCAGAGTAATAGTCCTTTATGCTTTCAAAAATGTTTGAGATATACAATACGCAAATTTCCAAAGACAAAAAGACTGCAGATGTAAAGTGCTGATGCCGGTTCAAAGGGATGGAAAGATTGGAATGGCATCAATTAGGTGGCTTAGTGATAGGTATTGAACTCAAAAAAGGCTTAGATTTAAATTTTATCATAAATATATACACACACATTATATATATAATGTATGTATGTATATTTATATATGTACATATGTATGTCTTTATGTATTGAGTGTGTGACCTGAGTAATTAACTTCACCTCTCTCAACCATATCAGTAGAATAGGTAATAGTACCTCACAAAATATTGACTTGAAAATTCCATGAGATGATAAATGTTAAAATGCTTTGCAAAAGTTAAATTGTTACAAAATACAGCAAGCCAAATCCATATGATAGAGAAAAGGCAGGAACTTGATTAACCCCTCCTAAATTCCCCTCAAATAAACTTCTTAAAATGTCTCAAAACCAATTGAAGAACATCAGAACTATTAAAAAAACTATTTTTTAGCTCAAGGCAATTGAGAAGGTCTTGGAAAAAGTCTATCACATTAACATTATAATTCAGCATAGTACAGTGGAAGCTGCAACAAGAAATCAGTAGCAGGAATTGTGGGGTAACTGAATCAGCTTCTTCCAGACATCTCAACTGACACTGAGAAAGCATAAATCTGATCAAAATGAGCTTAAAGAGACCCTTTGGTAACAATAGAGAAGGGGAATGAAACTTTATATTGCCCAGGAAATCATTTCCTCTGGAACTAACTTGACAACCACAGACAGGACTCTCGATTTAATAAATCTAGGAGCTTTTTAGACACATTTAACAAATATAGACTAACTTTTAAGTTGATAATTTTGAATGGGCCATTAATGATGTTACAAATATCCAAATGGTCTTTAGCAGAAAAAAAGAGTTTCCCCATCTCTGCACTAGAATAAAGATCTTTTTTGCATTGCACATGCTTGGATCTAGATAGTAGTTCTGAGTTTTAGTCTCAAGGCAATGAAGAGTACCAGAAATCTATAACTTGTAACCTGAGGGTAGCAGAGATACTGGTCACAGTTTCAGGAACGAAAAGAATGCTTGTGGTCTTTGACAGACCAAAGTACAGTTCGTGAGAGTGGTAAATGCACCTCTCCTTAGATCATGTCACCTTGGAAGACTGAAAGCTGAGACACCTCCTCCAGAACTATCCCTGAAAATTGCTGCACAAAATACTGCCGTTTCAAAAAATAGTACACTTTCCATCCTGGGAGAAGAAGCCCAATTTTATTGTTAAGTTAAAAATCAAGAAAAAAAGTTTAGAAAAATGAGCAAACAACAAAATATTCTGATCATAAAAAGTTACTATAATGACAGGGAAGATAAAAACAAAAACTCAAGTCAAGATCAAAAATGCTACTTCTAAAGTCTCAATGAAAATATCTGAAGTGGTCTCATGTCCAAAAAGAATTCCTGTAACAATTCAAAAAGTTTTCTTTTTTTAAGACCCCAAAGAAAGGTAGAGAAAGAAATGGGGAAAAAAATATGAGTGATATAAGAAAAATCATGAAAAAGAAATCAACAGAATGCTAAAAGGCAAACAAAGAAACCTGAAGAAAATAACACCATAAAAAATCAAAGTAGACAAATAGTTTTTAAAAAGTAGTTTAATATCCAATCAAGGTAAGAATGCCTTAAAAAACAGACTGGGTGGCACAGTGGATAGATCACTGGCTTTGGAGTCAGGAGTACCTGAGTTCAAATCCGAACTCAGTCACTTAATAATTACCTAGCTGTGTGGCCTTGAACAAGCCACTTAACCCCATTGCCTTGAAAAATCTAAAAAAAAAAAAAAAAAAAAAAAAACCAGACTTGACCTAAGGTAAAATAAGTATAAAATTCACAAAGTGATAAAAATGCAGAATTGACCAAATGGAAAAATGAATGTATAAAAGTTCAATGAAGAAAATGATTCCTTAAAATTTAGAATATTACAAATGGGAAGTAATGACTTCATCAAAAAGGAAACAAACAAAATCGTAAGAATGAAAAAAAGAGAAATTGAAATATGTCATATGAAAATCAACTGACCTGGAAAAATAGACAAAGGAGAGATAATTTAAGAATTATTGGAGTACTCAATCTAAAAGAAACCTAGACATCATTTTCAAGAAATTAGTAAGGAAATTACCCTGATTTTCTAGAAGCGTATTGAAAAAATGGAATTCAAAGAATGAGTCAATGACCTTATTAAAAAGTATTCTGGTCTTCATAAATAAAACAAGCATTTCCATAACTTATGATGACTGAAAACTTCAGAACAAAAACCCAGAGGAAGGCAAGGTCAAAAATAGAACAGAGTAGTGGTAAAATAGAAAGAAAGTGATTGAACATGAAAATACTAATCATTTACAACTTGCTATTTCTTTTAAACATATAATATAGTTATCATTTGCCTCTCTTTTTTCCTCTCTCCTCATCCCTGTCCTAAAGTTAACTACCAACATACATGCATACATATAAATATGTCTATATACACATAAATATTTATGTACACACACAAAAATATATATGCAAAGGCTTTATATATGCATATATAGATATATAATATGCTTGCTCTACTATATTTTCAATTCACGACTTTACCAATAAGACATTAGTGTCCCAATTTTTCCATGTTTCTACCAAACATTTGTCATTTTCCTTTTCTGTCATGTTTTTTTTTAAAATTCTGTATCTTGCCTCACTGAACTTAGGTTCCTCTGAAAGACAAAGTGAGATTAGTGTGTTTGCATAGCCCTCCCTTATTTGTTTCATTCCATAAGCTTTCTTATGTCATGTCATGATCCTCTTAAAAATTAAGGACAAACAACCTATTAGTCAATCTGAGAAGAGATGAGTGATACCTGAGAGTTGTTTTAATTTGCCTTTCTCTAATCAACCTTAGATAATTTGATTACTTTGTCTGAAAGTTGCCTAATTATATCCTTTGACCATTTATCAATTGGGAAATGGCACTTATAAATTTAACTCAGATATGAAGACTTTATTAGTGATATTTGCTGCAATTATATTTCAATTTTTCAATTATCACTATTTCCCTTTATCCTAATTTCTCTATCAACTATCTTGTATTTTATAAAATTAATTTTAGATTGATTTTTGATTTTTCTTTCCATTTACATTCTTGAAGTCATTGTGTTTATTGTTTTCTTGGCTTCTATTTTCTTTTCCTGCATCAGATTATTTAAATCTTTCTTTTTCATACCATAAATTCTTATATTGTTATACTATTCAATTGCATTCTTGTACCCTAACATGTTTAGCTATTTTCTAATCCATGATCATTCCCTTTCCAACTTTGTGCTATCATCATGTCCAAACATTAGAATAGACCTAAAGTTTCTTCAGTGACTAAAGTCCCCAAAAATCAGATTAGAGATCTTGATAACAATCCTTTAATCATACAAGATACCAGGATGGGATATATCATCTTGAGCTAATCTAAAAAATTTCTTTATTATTGAATAAATTGAATTGAATTACTGAAATTCTGCTCAACTAATACACAGATTGAAAATACAAGGTTTTATTTATTGCTGGTTAAACACTAGTATAACCTCCCCAGTGTACATAAAGAGCAATGTACAGGACCAAGTATTTATTTCCCACTAAGTCTCTTGTATGCAGCCTATAAGTTAATGGCAAATACTTATGTATTGAATTGGCAGAGTAGAAAAGTTACTGAATAATTTTCACATGCAAGAAATAACGAACAATAAAGCAGAGTACAGTGGAGTATGTTTGGAACTGATTGAATGTCCAAATTCATGATGTTTTAATGGCAATTTGTCGCATTCATAAAATTCACCAAGAATCTCTTAAGCTTTAGTTATTAAACCTTATTTTTTTAATTGGACATAGATTGTGTTTACCCATTTGTAGACAATAGAAGTCTAGGAAAGGTAACTCAACTACAATCTACAATTTAATTTATTGGAGACAAAATGCAATAATTATGCACTTTAGCTCAAAAATTAATAACACTATAAAAGATGTGTGGAGTAGATAGATGTTTGAAAAATGTTTTTTTCTGTATAGTTATTTATGAAATATAATGCTTTGACCTGATGCTGAATGAAATGAGCAGGCAAAGAATAACATTGTACACAGTACCAACATTATTTCATTATCAACTATGATGGACTTGCTCTTTCAAAGCAATAAAATAATCAAAGATAATACTAGAGGACATGTGATGGAAAATTTCATCCACATCCAGAAAAGGAACTTTGGATTTTGAATTTAAAAACAAAGATTACTCTTTCTAAGTTATATATATATATTCCCCCTCTCATTTTTTCATTTTTGTTCTTATTCTTTTTTGACATGATTAATATGGAAATGTCATTAACATATTTATACACATATAAACTATATCAGATTGTTTTCTGTTGAGGTGAGAAGGCAGGAAGGCATGCAGAGAGAAAAATGGAGAACTCAATACCTTGCAAAAACCATTGTTGAAAATGATCTTTGGGGGTGGCTAGGTGGTGCAGTGGATAGAGCACCCGTCCTAGAGTCAGGAGTATCTGAGTTCAAATTTGGCCTCAGACACTTAATAATTACCTAGCTGTGTGGCCTTGGGCAAGTCACTTAACCCTATTGCCTTGAAAAAAAAATCTTTTCATATATTTGGAAAACTAAATAAATACTAATAGAAATATAATGTTGTTATTTGGAGGCAGTATTATATTTTTCTACTTATCCTAAATCAATCAATGCATCATACAAACTCAATATGAATCAGTAGTGTCATTTTGCAGCCCTGAAACTGACAAAATATTGGACTTCATTACCATAGCTCCCAAAATGAAGAAAGTAGTATTCATTTTTTGCCATATTCTGAATTTTTCAGACCATGTATATAGTATTTTGTTTAGTTTTGGACACCATGTTATAGAAATGACACTGATAAGCTGCATTACATCCAGGGGGAAGTGAGCATTATGTTAAATGGACTTGAGATTACTCCAAATGTTGCAGTTATTCTTCCTTAATGCTCAAAGATATCCAATGACATCATGGAGAAATGTCTTGACTTTGGTGTGAGTTAGAATTAAATGAAGCAGAATTGAACAAAATTGTCAGTTTCACTATTTTTACCAGTCATCAAAATCCAGTAACATGAAAAAGCCAGAATCACTTGCAATGGATTGGTTATCTGTTATATCTAGTAAAATTTTAAGCACTCCATGATATCTACTGCAGCCACTGAAATGAATTATTCTCAACTGCCTATTTCATTGGATGAAGTCTTCTCAGGCTTGGACTTTATATCCACCTAATTCGCCAGTGAATTTTTGGTTATATTGCATCAAGTTTTATCCAAGTTGTTATACTCAGCCCATTTGTCCAGATGATTTAGCCAGGGTATGACTACTACACATGTTACTGATTATTGGAAACAAAGGTAAGAATTGATTGTGACAAATGGATACCAAATCAGTGAATGGGAAGCCCTGAAGAGTGTTTAACAAATCTTCACATCAAAGGTGCGATCTTCACTAAATACTTCATGCACACCTCATGCCATAGAAAGATTAGTTAAACCAACTGCGAATGTTTATTCTGGAAGAAGACTTAAAGAGGAACAAGGGCACAGAGAAGAGTAGTATTTTTTTTTAGGTTTTTTGCAAGGCAAATGGGGTTAAGTGGCTTGCCCAAGGCCACACAGCTAGGTAATTAGTAAGTGTCTGAGACCAGATTTGAACCCAGGTACTCCTGACTCTAGGGCTGATGCAGTATTTTTTTATAATTGAAAATGTGTGTGTGTGTGTGTGTGTGTGTGTGTGTGTGTGTGTGCACATATTCAAGGACTTGGAAATTATATCCCTATATATACTTTAAGTATTTGAATACTTCTCATGTAGGAACCTGCTAAGACATATTTGATTCAATCATGGAAGGGAATAGTAGGAACAAAGGATGAAAGTAAAAGGCCAGATTTTAACTGCATTGGGTAGGATGGGAATAGTGGGAGAGCTTTCTATCAAAATTGATTCCAATGATACATAGGCTGCTTTGTGGGGAAAAAGAAGGGCTTTTACCCCTTACTAGAGTTTTTCAGGGAAAAGAAAGATGATAAAAGATAACTTGTCAATGATGTTAAAAAGCATATTCTTGTTTAGGTATAATTTATATTAAATGACCTCTTAGGATCCTACCAAGTTTATGCTATTGTTTATCTTACTGCATAACTTTCTGTCACTTTGCCTATTTAATCATTTCTGATGCCAATTTCATAGATATGGTTGCAGCCTTTTACCCAATCAATAAAAGCTATCTCTGGCACAAATTAGGAGGCTTTTAAATTAGTAAATATATTTTTTTCTGTTCTTGAAGCTTCTTTCAGATAACACTTCTAGAATAAATGCAGGAATTTCTGGTTACATGGCAGCGGTTATCCTTATTTACCAAATATTTGAAAAGAGTGTTAGCTTACCATCTAATTTAATTTTTATCATAATGACATAATTCAAAGGTCAGTGGGTAGAGAAATTTTCATTCTCTTCGCTGGATCTCATAAAAGCACTTTCTTTTTTATATGTGGCTGATTTGTCTCCTTGTATAGTTTCTAAAAGGTTATTGAAACAAATTATTTTTTACAAAGAGGAGTCTTGAAATATTAAGTCATTCAAAAATTGAAATGATGGCTTCTGGAAAAAATATGGGACTGTACCACACATTATAAATAATTAGAATTTGATCATCTCTGAGAATTTCACTATCTGCTTGCTTGAGTAAAACACTTTCTTGGAAAATATGTGACAAGACACCAGAACCAGAGATTTTATAAATATATCTTACTCTACAATTCTTACTATACAGTCCAGTGAACTGTATTCTTTGTTGGACAAAGTTATAGAAATAAGATGGTTCACATATCACAGAGTTGAAAACATAAAAACTGCAAAATGTTTTCTAAAAACTAAAACCACGAAAAAAAATTACAACTGAATTCTAGTAATCAAGAACTTTCTATCTGGGCAGATTCTATCATAATAATCCAACTTAAATGTGACATGATACTTATGAAAAATCACCAATTTCTATCCCTCTTTGGCCTCACATATGACTTGACTTTGGAGATCTCCAATGCATTCATAATATTATTTATATATTATAGTGTCTGTCTTTTTTGGTATCCAAGCTAGGCCTATCTAAACATTTTTCTATTTCTCAAATAGCTAAAATTTAATAATTCTTGAGTAAAAGTGTTTTTAATAAAATGCTTAAAAAGCATCAATCAAAATGTGCTGTGTTTACTTTTTAGGGATAAAATATGTATTTATAGTTATCTCCCAAATACTGCTGCATAGTCATTCTATTTTTTATGAATTTTAAGATCATTTCTTTTGAGACTATAAATTTATTTTTCAAATTACATGTAAAAAATTTTAATGCTCATTAAATATTTTTTCCCTTCTAAATTCTTCCTGTCACCCTACATTTTCACTTCCCTGAGATGGTAAATAATTTGATATAGGTTATAAATATTCAGTTGTATAAATTATATTTCCATATCACTTATCTTATGAAAGAAAACATTGAAAAATCAATAAAAATAAGACAGCTTTTTTTTGGTATGCTTCAATCTACACTCTCACTCTACCAGATCTTTTTCAAGAGGTGGATAGCATTTTTCATCCTAAGTCCCTCAGAAACATCTTAGACAATAATGTTTAAAATAGTTAAGTAATAGAACTTCTAGGTATCAGAGGATAGAGCAGTGGTTCTGGAGTTGAGTACCTGGATTCAGATCCTGCCTCAATTGGTTGACATTTCCTAGCTGTGTTTCACTGGATAAATAACTTAAACTTCATTGCCTGGTGGAGGGGGAGAGGAGAGGAAGAAATCATTCACAATTGACCACCATGCAATATTGTGGTTACTGTGTACAATATTCTTCTGTTTCACTTGCTCTACTTTGTTTCAGTTCATATAAGTCCATTCATTCATTTATTTATTTGTGTTTATCCATTTATATGTCCACTTATTCATTCATTTATTAATTCCCCCCTGCCTTTGCCTTCTTCTATTTCCTATATACATATATGGGGTTAATTGACTTGCCCAAGGTCATACAACTAGGTAAATATTAAATGTCTGAGGTGGGATTTTAACTCAAGTCCTCCTGACTCCTAGGCTATTGCTTTAGCCACTACACCTAGCTGACCCTTTACCTATATATATTTTTTCATATTCCCATCTAGCCAGAGGAATTTGAATGAATTTTGTCCCATTACTTCCTTAACCAGTACACACATATACAATCAGACACACAATTTCCACACTTCAGTTGTTTTTGAAAGTTCTACCTTTGATCACTACAAAAATATACATCAACCCAAAGCAATATCATATTGATCAATGAAATTGACCATTTCAAATAAATCCTAGGATTTATTCTTTCTTATTTTAACCTATTATACCTCTTTAAGACATCTTCATTAAGATCTTTATTGGAGTCATAAATTGAAAAATTTTAGGTCTTTTTCTATCTCATTACTGACCTTTTTTTTGAAAATGACCCCTATCTCTTGAATCAGGAAACACAAACCCAAATTCACCTGTTTGTTCCCAATCATCCTATTCTTCAGCCTCACACTTAGCATCTCAAGTACCAAAGGTTTAGGTAAACTGTAACTGATTTAAAATAGACAATTATGATTTTAAAAAGACAATATTACTAAGCAAATCATTTAATCCTCAAGTTTTCATAGTTTCTTTTTCTAATAACCTAAGTAGACTGTTTTTTTTTTCCCAGCAAGGCAATGGGGTTATGTGACTTTCACAAGGTCACAAAACTAGGCAGTTCTCAAGTGTTTGAGGTAGGATTTGAACTCAGGTCCTCCTGATTCCAGAGCCGGGATTCTATCTACTGTGCTACCTAGCTGCCCCCTAATCTAAGTATACTTGGAAAGATGTTTTCAAAAATGCTTTTCACTTCTAAAATCAATGAATGGGAAAGAAACATTATCCAGTGACTAGATTTGGAATAAGACAAACTGAATTCACCACTACTCTTCTGATTTAGTACAATCATTTTTCTCCACTGAGTTTCATCATTATAATAAAGAGTTTGCATTAGATCTCTTCAAAAGTCTCTCTGTATCCAGCTCTAAAGATGTAATAATGTTAATCTCCTTTCTTATTAAACTTTCAACTTGATAAAGAAAATATCCTCTGCAAACTGCAGAATCCATAGATGTCAACTTTGAAAGTTTGGAGAGCACATATTCTAGACCTTTTGTGAAATCAGAAAGGAAGTTAAATTTCCAGAAGGTGATGCAACTTGATCTTACATTTTGGGAATACTATCCCAACATTGAGCTTTTTTGAGAGTATCTATTGACTTTTAATTTTACATTTATAATGCGTCTTTGAAAGTCTTTCAGAGAAAAGTATATTCTTCCTTTATTTTCCCTTCCCTTCATGACAGTTATTCTTGGCTAGGCTCAACCCAGGATAGTCTAGTAATTTAAATTCAGGATTATATGCAGTGAAATACAGATCAAAAAATGAAATAAAAACATCTTTTTTTCAATATAACAAATGCAATTGTTAATTGGTGATTTGGATACAACTGCAACAAGGTGGCTCAGTAGATAGAGAAAAAGAAATTATCTTTCTGATTACAAATTCTTGCTTTAAACAACTGTGTGGTCCTGGAAAAGTCACCGAACTCCATTTGACTCAGTTTTCCCATCTGTAAAATTAATTGGAGAAGGAAATGGCAAACTACCCCCAATATCTTTGCCAAGAAAAATCCTAAAATTGGATCATCAAGGGTTGGACACAATTGAAATGACTGAGAAACAACAATTTTGATAAAACAGTATACTTCATCCACCTCATCAGAGGCAGAAAAGATCAGAAAGGCATTTCCACAGGCTGATGGGAGTTCTGATAAACTTTGTAATACCAACCTTTAATAATCAGGGTTTTTATTCTTATGATAGAAAAGAAACCATAAATATTAATTCAAATCCTTTGAGTCTTTAAGTTTCAAAATTCTCCTGACTCTAAAAGCTATAGTAGCAATATAGCTGTAACTATAGGTTCCATGAGAGAAGTTATTAAAATGGTTATTACCAAAAATGGTAAATTGACTTTGTAAAGAACTGTAGGACATGTGAGATAATTGAATAATAATTGTAATTACTTTTCTTATTGTCACATTGCTATCAATTTCAGCTACTAGGTTTTGCCAAAAGAAAATGAATTCCCTGTAAAACTTCTGTATATTGACTTAGAATCAATGAAAGGTATAAGGGTCAGAAGACTTGATAAATTCTGAAACATAAAGGGCAGCCTATAATCATAATGTATCTGGTTGCAATAGACTTCTCTCTTTCAACATTTTACAAATATTTGTGGTTGGTACTTGGATTAAGAAATTTTATTTAGAGTACGGAATAATGCTATCATATATTTTATTTTATTTTTCCTTGTTTACATGTAAAAACAAGTTGCAATATTCAATATTTAATTCTGAATTCTTACTCCCACTTCAATCGCCCTCATTGAGAAAATAAGCTAATTGGTAAAGGATTCATGAAATCATGTAAAATATTACCACAATATTTATGTTGTAGAAGTGAAGTTAACCCTCCCTGCCCCCAAAAAGAGGAACATCAAGAAAAATAAAGTTAAAAAAGGAATGTTTCAACTTGCATTCATACATCATCAACTCTGTCTTTAGGATGGACAATATTCTTTATCATAAGTCCTTCAGAGTTCTGTTGGGTCACAGCAATGCTGAAAAAAGGTAAGTCATTCACAACTTATCATTCTATAACATTATTGTGACATATATATACACACATAAACACATATACACATACACATACACACACACACATATATGGAGAGAGAGAGTATATATCCCATATCCCATATTCAATGCTTTTGTCATTATAATAGTTTCTTAAAAGATCTTAACTCTTTCCAAACCTTTACTTATCAAATTTGTCCTTCACACTATATCCAGATTAATTTTTATTATATTTATTATATGCACATATGTTCATACCATTTTCTGTTCGTAATCTTAAGTGATTTCCTATGGTCTCCAGGATCATTATATTGGCTGACATATCCTTTCAGAATTTGAAGCCATCTTTCCAGATTTATCTCATAATGAACATCAGCATGTACTTATGTTCCTATCAAACTGTTAAGGATTGTTATAAAATTTTCAAAAGTTTCTCAATAAAATTATTTGTGTTTTAATTAAAATTTAATAAATATACATGTTACTGTTTCATAAGGAAAATAATTTTACAGTTTAGATAAATCAGATATGTTTGAAATTGTTTCAAAGGATTATGTCTTTAACAATAGAAAGTATGTTAAAGATCCTTATTTATATTTATGAGCCTTTGGGCATAGTTCCAAATTGCTTTACAAAACTTGAATTATTTCACAATGCTACCAACAATTTATCAGTGTTTCAATATTCCTGCATCTCCTCTAACATTTGTTATTTTCTCCTTTCTGTTCTATTAGCTAGTGCAGTAAGTACAAGGTAGTACCTCAGAATTATTCCAAATTGCATTTTTTCCTATCAGTAGTGAGTTAGGACTTTTAAAAAACAATTTAAATAGATAACATATATAATCTCATTTAAAAACTGTTCATATCTTTTGATTATTTTTGAATTGGGCAATTGCTCTTATTTTTTCTAAATTTAACTCAATTTTCTATGCTTGAGAGATGAGTTCTTTATCAGAGAAATTTGTTTCAATATTTTTCCCAAAGTTACCATTGCTAACAGTATTTCCCTCCATCTTGTTTTCCCACCCCTAATTTGTTCTATTCTTTTACTTTCACCCTATCCCTACTAAAAAGTGTTTTACATCTGACAACTCCCTCCTACAATCTTCCCTCATTTCCATCACCAACCCTACACCCCCATTTCTCCCAACCCTTTCTCTTCCTACTTTCCTCTAGGTTAATTCCAAAGAGAGTAAAAAACTTTCAGTCCCCCTCATGGTCCCCCCTTCCACTCCTATGAAAAAGCTTATTTTATCCCTTTTATTTGCAATAAATTTGCAATAACTTTCCCTATTCTATCTCCCCCTTTCCCTTTCTCCCAATAAAATCCTTCTGCAATCATTAACTCCATTTTTTTAATATATTATCCCTTCAAATTCAATTCCCTTTATATAGAAGCTGCAAAATCTTGTGTTATCCTGACTGAGGCTCCATGGTATTTGAATCATTTCTTTCTGGATGCTTGCAATATTTTCTCCTTGACTGGGAAGCTCTGAAATTTGGCTAAAATATTCTTGTCAGATTTCATTTCCTTCTTGAGGTGATTGGAGAAGTTTTCCTTGATAATTTCTTGAAAAACAATGTTTAGACTCTTTTCATAGTCATGACATTCAAGTAGTCCAATAATTTTTTATGGTTTTTTTTTGCAAGGCAAATGAGGTTAAGTGGATTACCCAAAGCCACATATCTAGGTAATCATTAAGTGTCTGAGGTTAGATTTAAACTCAGGCACCTCTGACTCCAGGGTTGGTGCTGTATTCACTATACCACCTAGCTGCCCCTCCAATAATTTTTAAATTATCTCTCCTCTATTTATTTTCCAGATCAGTTGTTTGTTTTCAGTCATATATTTGTTTTCTTTTATTGTTGATTTCTCAGAATGTCATCAAATTCCCTTTGCTCTACTCTATATTTTAAGTACTTATTTTCTTCATTGAGTTTTTATATCTCATTTTCGATTTGGCCAGTTCTACTCTTTAAGATATTCTGCTCTTCATTGACTTTTTGGTCCTCTTTTTCCATTTCACCTAGTCAGGTTTTTAAGATGTTATTTCCTTCAGTATTTTTGGAATCTCACAAGCTGCTGACGAGGTTTTCATGATTTTCCCACATCACTCTCCATTCTCTTCTCAATTTTTCCTCTCCCTCCCTTACTTGATTTCCAAAATACTTTTTGAGTCTTCCATAGACTTAGAATTATTCATAATTTTTCTAGGAAATTTTAGATATGGAAGCTTTGACTTTGTTATCTTCTAAGTATGCATTTAGATCTTTCTTATGATCTTAATAACTGATTATGATTGGATGTTTTTCTTCTATTGTTTGCTCATTTCCTCAGTCTTTGATTTGATTTTAATGCTTTGTGAAGTTAAGGCTCTGTTTCCAGGATGGAGATGGATACTCAAGGTTTTGAAGTTTTTTGCTTCTGTATTCAGAGATAAAACTTGGGACCTTCAAGTTTTTAATTCTGCCAATGTCTTATTAGAGGTTGCAATTATTTTCCTGACTTGTTCTCTGGTCTGTGAGTGACTATATACCCTCTTTTCTGCCGTGGAACTGTGAGAAAAGTCTTTATCCCACTATGGCAGTAAGTTCTATGGTACTACTGCTCCTTTTCCTTGAACTAGGAGCCCAGTCTGTGACCCAGATCTGAATATGGACATAGCAACACGATCCTGCCTCTGTGATAGCTAGAGTCCCCTATAATCTCTTTCTAATCCCTTTACCAGCCATGGGCTAGGATATCCAGAAGCAACTTCTCTCAGTGGTTTCTGAGACTGGAATCTGGTCTACACTGCTGATGCCTGTATTTAACTATGCTCCACTCTCATGCCAGTGTAGCAGACTTTTCCTTCTAAACATACAAGTTGTCTTTGGCAATCACTGGACTGAGAGAACTGGAAACTGCCACTGACCCAGTCACCCAAAAGTAATTTCCTCGATAATGGGTGGGGGCTGCTTTCCTTTAGCATGGCCCAGGTTGCATTGTGAGTTTTTTCTTACCCAAGTGTAACAAACCCTTCTGCCAATGTTCCAAGTCTTTTTGTGAGTTTTGACAACTTCAGAATTTTAGAGGTATTATTTAATGATGTTTGGAGTGGCTTGGCTCAGAGTTTCTGTCTTTACTCTCCCATTTGACTCTGCCTCTGTATTAAGAAGTTTCACAAATTTCCATCCAAGAGACAAGATAATGTTGGTCATTAAATACCCTTGGAAAACTGTTAAACAAAACAAAACCAAAAACCTCCTAAAAGTATAATGTTCAAGGGGTGGATAGATGGTGCAGTGGATAGTGCACTGGCCCTGGAGTCAGGAGTACCTAAGTTCAAATCCGGCCTCAGACACTTAATAATTACCTAGCAGTGTGTGAAAAGTATGGTATTTTTCTTCCTTTAGAAAAACCTTAGATTTTCTTTATAATCTCACTAGTAAATAAATGGCAGGAGGATATGATATTAATTCTCAAAAAAAAGGTACAGGTTATAAAAATAACATTAAATGTCATGGAAAATAATTAATAATAAGATACAAACACATCTGACAGCTAATATATTTTTGCTGTTTCATTTCATTTAATGCCTAATATATTATAATACAGAAAATTTTAAAAAATACAGCATCTGTGCTATATTATGAATTTTATCACATGCTTATAAGCCGAGAGACCAGTGAACTATTCAGGCCACAATCTTTGATTCAATTAATTATTAATAGTCAATCTAGACTTCTGGCCAAGATGGCAGAGAGAAGACAGGCACAGTTCTAAAGTCTCCTGATCTTTCCCCATCTATCATGTGAAACAAACCTCTTAAAAGAAATCTGACCCACAAAACCCAGAAAGAAAAGCCAGGAGAAAGAACTTTTACCTCAGGATTTGTCTCCCCCCAGCAGCATTGGATGAATTCAGGTGGGTGAGTATGGGCTTAGAGGTAGGATCAGCCCCAGATCAACCAGATTAACAGCTGAATTAGAACCAGGAGTCTGAGGGCTCGAGAGCAGAACCTGCTGGATCAGCAGTGGGGCTAGGTGGCAGGGGCTTGAGTCAAATAGGGAGCAGAGGCACTGGTGTTGGTGCTGTCCCCCAGGAGCTTGCGGAAGGGCTGGGGGAAGAGTTCTGGTACAGGAGACCTGTGGACACTGTCCCTGGGCTACTCTGGTCTGAGGAACTCAGAGTCCATGCCTCCATTACAGCTCAGACCTCTTCCCAGAACAAACAATTGCAAACTAATTCTGTCTCAGGGCCAGGTGTTTGAGCAGAAGAACTAGCCCAGCTGACAAATGACCTCAGCCCAGGGTATAGAGCACCATTGATTGAAGGCAAAAGAATTCAATAGCTCCAACTCCTCCCTTCAAGCAAAGGGAGAAGGCCTCAATCAAGGTCACAGACACTCCAGAGAAAGCAAACAACACCTCCTACTGGCCAGCCAGAGAAATTGCACTCAGTGAGTAAAGCCTTTAGAGATCCCAAGTCCTTGTGAATCAGCCCCTCTGCAACTCAAGGTCTTAGCAAAATGAAGAAGGGTCAGTGGAAAGGTGGATCCATAGAAAAATTCTTGGAAGGGAAAGACCCTAACTCAGAAAGACCTAGAACCTCTGAGGAGAATATGATCTGGTCTTCAGCACAGAAAGACTTCCTTGAAGAAATAAGGAATGAGCTTAAACATTTGGGAGAGACAATACATTGCAACAAGAAAACAAATCCTTAGAAAGTACAATTGGACAAATACAAAAGGAGACTAAATCTCTCAGATCCTCAATTGGACAAACACAAAATGATAATAAATCTCTCAGATCATCAATTGAACAATTACAAAATGAGAATAATTCTTTCAGATCCTCAATTGGGCAAATGTAAAAAGAAAATAATTCTCTGAAAACCTCAATTGGTCAAATGGAAAGCTCGTTCAAAAGTATAATTGACCAATTAGAAAAGGAGTTGCAAAAGGTTAATGAAGAAAAAAAGAATGGAGTCTACAGAAACTAATGACTCCATGAGACAGCAAGAGTCAGTTAAACAAAATAAAAAAAATAGAAAAAATAGAAGAAAATGCAAAATACCTCATCAACAAAACCACTGACCTCTAGAATAGATGGAGGACGGGTAACCTGAAAATTATAGGATATCCTGAAAGCATTGAAGTGAAAAAAATCCTGGACTTAATCTTACAGGATCTAGTGATGGAAAACTGCCCTGATATCATGGAATCAGAGAGCAAAGTAGTTATTGAAAGAATATATCCATCACCTCCAGAAAAACATCCTAAAATGAAAACACCAAGGAATGTTGTGGCCAAATTCCAGAACTATCAGATAAAAGAGAAAATCCTACAAGCAGCCAGAAAGAAACAATTTAAATATCAAGGAGCCACAGTAAAGGTCACACAGGACCTGGCTGCATCAACATTAAGGTATCAAAGGGCCTTTAAGGAGATATTTCGAAGAGCAAGGGAGCTTAGAATGCAGCCAAGAATGTATTTCCCACAAAGCTGAGCCTTCTCTTCCAGGGAAAAAGATGGACATTAAACGAAATGGAAGAATTCTAAAAATTCCTGATGAAAAGACCAGAGTGAAATACAAAATTTGGACATCAAAGAGGAGGTTCAAGAGACACAAGAAAAGGTAAAAAAAGGGGGGTAGGTAAAAGGAAAAAAACTGCTATCCAGGAAGTTGAAACTGGCTATATCCCACCATGGGCAAAAAGATTCTCTTAAATATTGAGAACTGTAACTCTAACAGAGAGAATAAACCAAGCCAGAAATTATGGACATTCATGATCTATCCATGAGACTGCTATTTAAAGAGATGTAACTGGCTTTAACCCCAATTGGGAGAAAGATTGTAATAACTCTCAAGAATTTTAACTCTATTCAGAGGGTATACTGAACTAGAAGTGACACTCAGAATTTTCTATGACTCAGATAGAATGATCTAAAAAACACTACCTCCTTAAAAGGGGGACAAGAAAGAGATGGGATGAGGGAGGGGATTGAATGGGGTAAATCTCATTACACTAAGAGGTACAAAAAACCTATGGTAATAAAGGGGAAGAAAGGAGCAGATGAGAAACACCTGAATCTTCTTCTCATCAGACTTGGCTTAAAGTCATCCTACACATACTCAGTTAACTTATAAAACATCTAACCTTTCAAGTATTAAAAGGGGAAAAGGGGAGGGGGGATGGTGAATGGGAAGGGGAGTGGGGGGAAAAAGGAGAAATAACAAATAGAAGGGAAGGGAAAAGGGAAAAAGGGAAAGGGGGAAAAGTGGAGGGGGTGAGAGAGGAGGGCGAACACACTGAAAGAGGTGGTATTCAGAAACAAAATACTGGGGAATATAGATAAGGGGAGAAGGGCAAAAAATATAACGAGAGGGAAGATAGCATGGAGGGCAATAAAGAATTAGTAATCATAATTTTGAATGTGAATGGGATGAACTCTCCCTTAAAACGTAAGCAAATAGCAGAGTGTATTTAAAACCAGAATCCTACAATATGCTGCTTACAAGAAACTCATTTGAAGCAGAGAGATGCATATAGAGTAAAGGAAAAAGGTTGGAGCAAAATATATTTTGCTTCAGCGGAATATATATATATATATATATATATATATATATAGATATAGATATAGATATAGATATATATGTATATGTATATACACAAAGTGGGACAGCACCCAATTCTTAGAGGCGAAGCTGAAAGCACTACAGGAAGACATAGACAGCAAAACTCGACTAGTGGGAGACCTCAAACTCCTGATATCATATCTAGATAAATCGAATCATAAAATAAACAAGAAAGAAGTTAAGGAGGTAAATAGATTGTTAGAAAAATTAGATGTGGTAGAATTATGAGGAAACTGAATCGGGATAGCAAGGAATATATCTTTTCCTCTGCAGTATATGGAACTTATACAAAAATTGACAGTGTACTAGGACATAAAAACCTAATGATCAGCTGCAGAAAGGCAGAAATACTGAATACATCTTTCTCAGATCACAATGCAATAAAAGTCATATGTAACATTGGGCCAAGGAGATATAGACCCAGATCAAATTGGAAACTGAATAACCTCATTTTAAAAAATGAGTGGACCAAAAGACAAATTCTAGAAAGAATTAACCATTTTATCCTAGATAATTATAATAATGAAACAACATGCCAAAACCTATGGGATTTCTTCAAAGTAACTCTCAGGGGGTATATTATAGCTCTAAATGCTTACATGAATAAATTGGAGAAAGAGGAAATCAATGAACTAAACATGCAACTAAAAAAATTAGTGAAAGAACGAATTAAAAATCTTCAATTAAATACCAAATTAAAAATTCTAAAAATTAAAGGAGAAATTTATAAAATTGAAAGCAAAAAAACTATTGAATTAATAAATAAAACCAAAAGTTGGTATTATGATAAAAAACAATAAAATTTATAAACGTCTGGTCAAATTGATTTAAAAAAGAAAGTAGAAAACCAAATTGCTAGTATCATAAATGAAAAAAGGTGAACTCACAACCAATGAGGAGGAAATTAAAGTAAGAATTAGAAATTATTTTGCCCAACTCTATGCCAATAAATTTGATAATCTAAGTGAAATGGATGAATATTTACAAAAATATAAGCTGCTCAGGTTGAATGAAGAAGAGATTAAATACCTAAACAACCCTATCTCAGAAAAAGAAATTCAACAAGCCATCACTGAACTCTCTAAGAAAAAATATCCAGGACTTGATGGATTCACAAGCAAATTCTACCAAACACTTAAGGAACAATTGGTTTCAATTCTATATAAGCTCTTTGGAATAATAGGGAAAGATGGAACTCTGCCTAATTCGTTCTATAAAACCAATAAGGTGTTGTTACCTAAACCAGGAAGAGGTAAAAGAGAGAAAGAATATTATAGAACTATTTCCCTGATGAATATAGATGCAAAAATCTTAAATAAAATTTTAGCAAAACAATTACAAGTTATCACTAGGATAATATATTCTGATCAAGTAGCATTTATTCCAGGAATGCAGGGTTGGTTCAATATTAGGAAAATTGTTAGTATATGCAATTGTATCAACAACAAACCTATCAGAAATCATATGATCATATCAATAGATGCTGAAAAAGCTTTTGAAAAAATACAGCATCCATTCCTATTAAATACACTAGAGTATGTAGGAATAAATGAACTATTCCTTAAAATAATTAGCAGTATCTATCTGAAACCATCAACAAGTATTATATTCAATGGGGAAAGGCTAGAGGCATTCCCAATAAGATCAGGGGTGAAACAAGGGTGCCCATTATCACCACCCCTATTCAATACTGTATTAGAAATGTTAGGATCAGTAATTATAGAAGAAAAAGAAATTGAAAGAATTTGAATTGGGAAGGAAGTGACAAAAGTCTCACTCTTTGCAGATGACATGATGGTCTACCTAGAGAATCCAAGAAATCATCCAAAAAACTACTGGAAACAATTAGCAATTTTAGCAAAGTTGCAGGTTATAAAATAAACCCTCATAAATGCTTAACTTTTCTTTATATGTCTAGGAAGATACAGCAGGAAGCACTAGAAAGAGAAATCCCATTCAAAGCAACCTCAGGCAATATAAAATACTTGGGATTCTATTTTGCCAAGACAGAGCCAGAATCTTTTTGAAAACAATTATAAAACACTTCTCACAAAAATTAAATCAAATTTAAATAACCAGGCAAATATCAACTGCTCATGAATAAGTAGAGCTAATATAATAAAAATGACAATTCTACCAAAACTAAACTATCTGTTTAGTGCCCTACCAATCAAAATTCCAAAAAATTACTTTAATGAGTTAGAAAAAATTGTAAGTAAATTCATATATAAAAATAAAAAGTCAAGAATTGCAAGGAGCCTAATGAAAAAAAGTGCAAAAGAAGGTGGCTTAGTCCTACTTGATCTAAAATTATATTATAAAGCATCAGTCATCAAAACTGTTTGGTACTGGCTAAGAAATAGATTAGTGGACCAGTGGAATAGACTAGGTGTAAAAGCAGGAAATGATTATAATAATCTGCTCTTTGATAAATCCAAAGAGTCCGGCCATTGGGATAAAAACTCCCTCTTTGATAAAAACTGCTGGGATGATTGGAAGTTAGTATGGCAGAAACTTGGATTAGACCAACACCTCACACCCTTTACCTAGATAAGAACCAAATGGTTACAGGACTTAGACATAAAAAACAATACTATAAGCAAATTAGAAGATCAAGGACTAGTTTACCTGTCAAATCTATGAAAGAGGAACAGTTTATGACTAAGGAGTAGAACAGTTGAAGAAAATCACCAAAAACCAATTAGATGATTTCGATTACATTAAATTAAAAAAGTTTTTGCACAGATAAAACCAATGTAACCATGATCAAAAGAAATGTAGTAAATTGGGAAACAATCTTTACAACTAATGATCTGAGAAAGGATTCATTTCTAAAATATACTGAGAACTGAGTCATATTTTAAAAATAAAAAGCCATTCCCCGATTGACAAATGCTCAAAGGATATGCAAAGGCAATATACAAATTAGGAGATCAATCAATGCATAGGCATATGAAAAAATTCTCTAAATCTTTAATTATTAGAGAAATGCAAATTAAAGCTTCTCTGAGGTACCACTTTACACCTCTCAGATTGGCCAATATGACCAGAAAGGATAATGATAATTTTTGGAAGGATTGTGGGAAATCTGGGACACTATTAAACTGTTTGTGGAGATGTGAACTCATCCAACCCTTCTGGAGAGCTATTTGGAACTCCGCCCAAAGGGAAACACAAATGTGCATACCCTTTGACCCAGCAATACCACTACTGGGTCTGTATCCTGAAGAGATGATGAAAAAGGGTAAAAAGATTACTTGTACAAAAGTTATAGCAGCCTTGTTTGTGGTGGCAATGAATTGGAAATCAAGTAAATGTCCTTCAATTGGGGAATGGAACAGCTAACTGTGGTATAGGTATTTCATGGAACACTTTTGTTTTATTAGAAACCAGGAGGGACAGGATTTCAGGGAAGCCTGGAGGGATTTGCATGAACTGATCCTGAGTGAGATGAGCAGAACCAGAAAAACTCTGTATTCCCTAACAGCAACATGGGAGTGATTATCAACCTTGAAGGACTCGCTCATTCCATCAGTGCAACAATCGGGAACAATATTGGGCTGTCTGCAAATAGAATGCCATATGTATCCAGATAAGGAGCTGTGGAATTTGAACAAAGTGCAAGGACTATTCCCTTTAATTTAACAAGAAGTCTAAGAGCTAACAAGGTCTGACCTTGTTAGCTCTTAGACTTCTTGTCTCTTCTTTAAAGATATGATTTCTCTCTCATCACACCCAATTTGGATCAAGTTACAACCTGGAAACAGAATAAAGACTGACAGATTGCTTTCCATGGAGGCATGGGGGGGGGGAGTAAGATTGGGGTAGGGAAATTGTAAAACTCAAATAATATCTTTAATAAAAATAAATTAAAAAATAGTCAATCTATATGATTGCCCTATACAAAAACCTAGAAATATTGATTTTTTTTGTATAAACTGTCCTGGCAGACCATGGCTAATGGATCTGATCAAAAGGAATAGTTGACAATGCTTCTGTTATTAAGTATACAAATTATGGCCATAAAATATTAAAGTTGTAATTAAGATTGATTGTAAAAAATCATGAGTTGCTATCAGGAACTTTCTCTCTCTGATCACGATGGCACCCATAAGATATCTGTGATGAAGAGTACAAAAAAACAAGTTTTCAAATTTACACAAGACTGTACCTATTCTATGAAAGATGGGATTATGAATGCAGCTAATTTTGAGTAGTTTTTAAATGAATGAATAAAAGTGAATAGAAAGTCTGGCAACCTTGATGGTTGAGCCAGAACTATTGAGAGAAGCAAGATTAAGATACGCATGATGTCAAAGGTGCCATTTTCTAAAAGGCATTTGAAGTAACTGTCAAAGAAACCATTAAAGAAAAAAGTTTCTGGGGGCAGAGTCAAGATGATGACAGGAGAAGAGCCTCTCTTAGGTGCTATTTCTCTATTAATATTTCAAAACTCATAAAATAAGGACTCTAAATTTTCAAGAGACAGAATCCACAGAGAGATCTAGTGAGTAAATTCTCTAGCCCAAGGTAAACTGAAAATAGTGAAAAGAATCCAGTCTATGTGGAAAGAGGGACAGCTATCAGAGTGAAGGAACTTCAGCCTCCTGAAGGCAATCCCAGGGAGCCTGGGAGCTGCAGCTCCTAGCAGCTGGGGCAGTTTCCTGACCTACACCCTGGGGAGCACTGGGCAGAAGTTGGAATATCAGCCGGGGACCTCTGTCAGAGTGAGTGTGTGAAACCCAGTCCTAAGGGCACTTAGTGAGCAACATGGCCACCACAGTCTAGATCCAGGAAACAGAAGCAGGCAGAGCTGGTAAGCAGTAAACCCCAGGAAGCTGAGCCTTGAGTATTTAGCTTACCAAAGAGAGGGGAGTGGAGATAGAGAATTCCAAAATTTATTCTCTGAACCTAGAAGAGGACTCTGGGACTCTGACCATATTCAGATCTTGATCACATTCTAGGCCCTCCATAAAACAGCAAGCCCACTCCCAGGTCAGCCCTGTGGCAAAGCGGTACATTTATGGTCATTCATAGACTAGGAAGGAAGACACTGCTTCACACACTGAGATCTTTGTGGGAGAGGGTTGTCCCAATAATATTCAAAAGCTCAGGAAACACCCCAAGACCAGGCAAAGGCTAGGGAAATGAATAAACAGAGAAAAAAGAGGAGCATTATTGAGAAATACATTGTCTATGATACCAAGAAGGATAAAAATACTCAGTCTGAAGATGAAGTACAAGCTCCTGCATCTAAATACTGCAAGAAAAATGGAAATTGTTCTCAGGCTATGACAGTTCACAAAAGGTTTTGAAAATCAAGTGAGGGAGATGGAAGAAAAATTGGGAAAAGAAATGAGAGAGATGCAGGAAAAACATGAAAAAGAAGTCATCAGATTATCAAGGAGATCCAAAAATTGCTGAAGAAAACATGTTAAAAACCAGCATAGGTGAAATGGATAAAACAGTTCAAAAAATTATTGAGGAGAATATGCCTTAAAAAGCAGAATTGACCAGATAGAAAAAGAGATAAGAAAGCTCTCTGAGGGAAACAAATCCTTCAGAAGTAGAAGGTAAATAAAGTAAGCTGCTGACTTTACAAGAAGTCAAGCCACAATACTTCAAAACCAAAAGTATGAAAAATTAGAAGAAAATGTGACATATCCCATTGAAAAAACAACTGATCTGGAAAACAAATTCAGGAAAGATAATTTAAAAATTATTGGGATACCTGAAAGTCATGATCAGGAAAAGAGCCTTGACCTCATTTTTAAAGAATTCATGCAGGAAAATTGCCAAGATATCCTAGAAGCAGAGGGTAAAACAGAAATTGAGAGAATCCATCAATCTCCCCCAGAAAGAGATCCAAAAAAACAACCACCAGCAATATTACAGCCAATTTCCAGCACTCCCAAGTCAAAGAGAAAAATATTACAAGCAGCCAGAAGGACACAGTTCCAGTATCATGGAGCTGCAGTCAGGATCCCACAGGACTTAGTAGCAACTACATTAAAGACTTGTAGTGCTTGGAATATAATGTTCCTGAGGGCAAAAGAGCTCAGAATGCAACCAAGAATCAACTACCGAGCAAAACTGAACATCCTCTTCCAGGGAAAAAGATGGACTTTCAATGAACCAGGGGAATTTCAAATGTTCTTGTTAAAATGGCCTGAGCTGAACAGAAAATTTGATCTTCAAATACAGGACTCAGATGAAACATGGAGAGTGGAGAAGGGCAAAATATGAGGGACTTAATGATGATAAACTACATGTATTTCTGCATAGAAAAATGATACTGATAATATTCATAAGAAAATTCTCATTTAATAGAGCAGGTAGAAGGAGCTTTTATAGATGAAGTACAGGAGAGAGCTGAATTTTAAGATATAATATATGGTAAAAATGGAGTCAATGGCTAAAACGGAAATTTAATGGGAGTAAGAGAAAGGAGAGGTGGAATAGGCTAAGATATTTTATATAATAATTTTTTATCACAATGAACTAATGGGGTTCAGAGAGGAAACAACATATATATATATGTATATATATACACACACACATATATATATATATATATATATATATATATATATATATATATTCAATGGGGTATGGACATCTAGATTAAGAAGGAGAGAAGTGGGATGGGAGGAGGGGAGCTATGTGAGTGATGGAGGAGAAGGTGGTCCATGGGGGACAATGGTCAGATATAACACATTTTCTATTTTACTTCTTGCAAGGGGTTGGAATTTGATGGCCTGTCTGGGACCACAGGGCTGGGTGGTTGCAGGGCCTTAGGGGTAGTATGTGGGCATGGGGCCTCTTGGCCCCAGCATTGGTGATCAGTCTGCTGCACCACTCAGCTGCCCTAGAGCACATTTAGGAAGAGGGACAGAGTGAAAGGAGAGAGAAAATACAGTATATGGTAGTGGGAAAGTATGAATTGATGTAGTTTTGATCAGCAATGGCAACAGTTGTACAATATGGAAATAGCTTTTTTGGTGGACTTATCATAAAGAATGCAATCCACCTGGGACAGAGCTGGTGCTTTTGGAACACAGTGAAGCATTATTATTATTATTATTATCATTATTATTATTATTATCATTATCATTCTTTTGGGTCGCTTACCCAGGGATGCACAGCTGGGTGATTTTTGGGTGTCTGAGGCTAGGTTTGAGCCTGGGTGCTCCTGACTCCAGGATCAGTGCTCTGCCCACTGCACCACCTAGCCACCTGTCATTTATTATCATCATCATCATCATTATTATTATTATTATTATTATTATTATATTCATTTATTTGTTTATTTGTTGCTTGGTGGGTTGGTTGGTTTTTCCAGAGTGATGGGGTTAGGGTGGCTTGCCTAATGTCACACATCTAGGTGATTTTTGGGTGTCTAGGGCCAGATTTTGGCTTAGGTGTAGCATGTAGCTGCCCCTATTATTAATTTTTTCATTTTCATTTTAGTTTTTTATCTTTACTTTATTGCTCATGAGGGTCTATATTTTTTGTAGGGAGGGGGTATTATGTTTACTCCTAAACAAGAATGTTTTAGTAATATATAAAAAAAATCATTTATACAAAAATAAAAATAAATACAATAATAATAATAATAATAATAATAATAATAATGACTAAAAAAAAGAAAAACAGTTTCTGCAGCTGTCTCTGGGTAGTGGCCCACAACAAGGAGCATTACAAATTATGACGCTTCTACATCAACCAGGATCAAGAGGAGGAAGAGGTGAATTTTCCGATCCTCTAGATCTGAAAATCTTTTGCCTATCTATGATCTTGAATAAAACTTGAATAAAAATGGTGGTTATCCTTGTCTTTTTGAACAGTGGATTGTGCCAATTTTTGGAAATAATTGGAAATGGCTTTGAATGGGCTGCTGCGCACTCATCAACACTGAGATGTTTATGTTTGGGAATTTCAGTTTGGAATGTTACAGTGCCATATGGGAAGTGAAAAAAACTCTTTTTTTAAGGGACTTGACTGAATTCTTTGAATAGGTCTACAAGGACATTCTCTTTCAAAGAAAACAGTAAGAGATTTGAGCCCTGTCACTTTGTGACTATGGAAGAAAGTACTCCCTCAATAGGTAAGTCAACTAACTCATCAAGGAAATTGATATACAATTGACACAAATATTGGGGCTCTCAATTCATTAAAAAGAACAATTTATTTCCCTTTGAAGCTTTTAAATCAGAATAGAAACTATTTGAATAAAAGTCCTTACCAAAAAAGATCCCTGAGATATTTGGATGAATTTTTTGTTTTTGATGAAAAATTAAACCTGGAAATGAAGCTTCTTTGAATAGCCCTTTTCCCTATTCAAAGTAAAAGACAATCCATTAGAATGACATTCTATCATGCAGAATTGTGGATGGAGTGTGACAAATTGATGATTTAAATGGAGTAACTCTGTTAAAGGATAGATTAGTCAATAGCCATTGTTGGAAAAATCCTCTTAATTTTGCTGTGACCTCAACTGGGGGAGCCAGAAGTAAAGAATAGGCCTATGTACCAAGCTGTAATGGTGGTCTCCATGGATATTGTTGACCACGTAAAAAGATTACATGTCAATAGACTGTGGAAAACTAAGAACTGTTATAAGGAAGCAATTGCTTTCAAGTTGGTTCTTGAAGAATAATTTCTTAATAGAAATAACTCTTCAAGTTAGAAAACTTGAAGTCATAGTATAAAATCTGTTTTACTAGTGAAGAAGATAGTCCATCTCTAAATTTTTAATTTGTCATATAACATTAGAAATTAAGAGAGATATAATTAAAGTTGTACTGACATTGCAATGAGAGATAAAAAGGCCACTTTGAGACTAATTTTAAGAAGTATTTTTCAAGTATTTTGTGGAACAGTTCTTCTGGAGCTCTCCTGTTTACAATTAAGGGTACTTGCAGGCATAACACTCTCAGTGCGTGTAGCCAATTTTCCTGATTCAGCAGGGGGGTTGGAGGTAGTTGGCCAATGGTTAGGAATCAGCTGAGATTGGCTCTAGAATAAGCCCACCTGGGAGGTGTCCAACTTTAAATCACTACTTGTGAGTTGAGGAAATTATGTGCGAGCTTGGTATTTTGACTTGAGGAAATTACCCAAACAAATACCATTGCTGTATAAATGTAACCCCACCCAAAGAAGAATTGTTTCTGGGGCCCTCCTCTTGCCTGGCAATAGAGTTACCAAGTCATTCTAATCACTATATTTCTTTTCACCAGCAATCAAACAATATGTATTACTGAGTACTGATAACCAGCTGACTACTGACAATGTATGAATTATTTATTCTATTAGATATCAAGGATAGAAATAAGAAAAAGGCAATATCTGGCTTTAATTATAAGCATCATTCCCTTGATAACTAGTCTGTGTGCAGAGAAAAAGTGTTATAATAGTTACTGTGCTTTGTATCATTATAGGAAAGATATATGAACCAAAGACATTTTAATTTTTATTACTTTACTTAAATTAGGTTTGGTGTATTTGAGGTGATCTTTAAAATTATTTGATATAGCTTCTCATAAATAAAAAGTTGTATGATCCATATAGAATTTCTGGAAAATCAGAAGCAGAATATGTTGACTTTATTTTGAAAATGCCATAGTTGAGCCCTATTGAAAAACAACCATATAAATACATCAACTACTAGATTTTTAAGAGTTGTTAGTTTAAGTAATTGATCATGTTTAATGCAAATACAGTGTATTATGACTATCTGGGAAAAGATGTAAAAATCTGTCACCATTGTGCTTCATTTGAATAGATTAATATTTAACAATTTTATATCAACGACATTGCAGGAACTCCGATTCCTTTGGGGTTTGAGCAAAGAAAGATGGATTTGGGACAAGATTACAAAATTTGCAAAATCATTTAATAAATAGAACTAAAATCTTCAAAATGTTTACTGTAATCAAAAAATGAAAAGACAGTGTGTTTAAAAAGATTATATTCACTAGTATACTTCTTTTGAAGGAAAATAATATTATTAATCTGTCTGTTATAGGAGTTCTCAAATGAATGGTCAGAGTCATTAGGACTCATGCTGGGTTCTGAAAATTTCATTCTGTCTCAAAGGTAAGGTGAAGCATATTGATATGCCAATCAGTACTCATTACACTCTTTCCATGTAAAGCTTAATAAAGCAGGCCACATAATTACAGAGCACAAATGCTTATCAGATAGTCAGACTAGATGAAATGTGATGTTGGTCTGACCCAAAAAGTTGCAAATGTGTTTACTCCTCAACTACTTAAAAAAATTTGACCAGTGCTATATATTTCTTTCTCTCTTTTTCAATAAACAGAGAATCTTGCTATGCTGTTTTTGGGAAGAAAATAAAGAAAAGATGAACATTTGTAGCAGTTTCACTTGCTCATAGTTAGGTTGCACATATTTATGCAAAAGGAAATACTTCCCAATTTATGTTAGCCATTTAATGATGTGTCAATTAAAATACCAATAGGTCATTTCATTTAGTTATATAGTCATAAAAACCTACATGTTAAGATAAATGGAAAAATTTTGAATAATTATGAAAAAATAAATCTTGCATACAGGGTCTAACACAACCAGTTTCAAAGTGTACTGTGAAGCAATTATCAATGAAGGTCATTAATTATTGGGGGAATAAACAAAAGCAAAGAGAAATATCATATGATGAAAATATAGAAAATGAAGTCATAAACAATGAATATAAAAATGTAGCTATAGCATTTAATGGATTTTTGAGAATATTGATATCATGAATACTACTAGAGATCCTCTTCATAACTCTTACATGTCTTCACATGAATCCACAATTAAATGAGCTTCTGGGAAAAAATTCAGAAAGTAACAGTAAAGAGACCCTGAGGTTCAGGGCATCATTAATCACAATTAGTGTTTAAAACTTGATTATAAAAATTATTATTATAATAAGCTGCTAAAACAAAATGAAACAAACTAAAAAATAAAAATGAATTAGCAAAGGAAAAAGAAACTGACCATACATTGCAACTTTGTGATAAAAGAATCTCTGTGTTTATATTTAGAAGATGGTAAAATGAAAATAGTAAAGCCAATGCTATCCCCAATAGCAATGTCAAATGGTCAAAAGTCCAAAAATCGTTCTTGAAAGAAATTAAAAAGGAACTCAATTATCAAATAAAAGGGAATGAAAAAAATTTGGAAAAATGAAAGTAATTTAAGAAAATTATGAAAAGAAAGTTAGCCAATTAGAAAGACATGCAAAAATATTTTATTAAAGATTTTATTTGAGTTTTACAATTTTCCCCCTAATCTTACTTCCCTCTCCCCACCCCCCACAGAAGACAATTTGTCAGTCTTTACATTGTTTCCATGGTATACATTCATACAAACTGAGTGTGATGAGAGAGAAATCACATCCTTAAGGAAGAAACATAAAGTATAAGAGATAGCAAGATCAGACAATAAGATCAGGTTTTTTCCTAAATTTAAGGTAATAGTCCTTGGTTTGTGTTCAAACTCCACAGTTCTTTCTCTGGATACAGATGGTATTCTCCATTGCAAACAGCCCCAAATTGTCCCTGATTGTTGCACTGATGGAATGAGCAAGTCCATCAAGGCTGATCACCGCCCCCATGTTGCTGTTTGGGTGTACAGTGTTTTTCTGGTTCTGCTCATGTCACTCAGCATCATTTCATGCAAATCTGTCCAGGCTTCCCTGAATTCCCATCCCTCCTGCTTTTTAATAGAACAATAGTATTCCATGACATACATATATCACAGTTTGCTAAACCATTCCCCAATTGAAGGACATTTACTTAATTTCCAATTCTTTGCCACCACAAACAGGGCTGTATGAATATTTTTGTACAAATGATGTTTTTACCCTTTTCCATCATCTCTTCAGGGTATAGAAGCAGTAGTGGTATTGCTGGATCAAAGAGTATGCACATTTTTGTTGCCCTTTAGGCATAGTTCCAAATTTCTTTCCAGAAAGCTTGGATGAGTTTATAGTTCCACCAACAATGTAATAGGGTCCCAGATTTCCCACAACCATTCCAACAATGATCATTATCCTTTCTGGTAATATTGACCAGTCTGAGAGATGTGAGGTGGTACCTCAGGGAAGTTTTCATTTGCATTTCTCTAAATAATGATTTAGAGCAATTTTTCATATGACTATGTATTGCTTCGATCTCATCTATAAATTGCCTTTGCGTATCCTTTGACCATTTACGACATGCAAAATCTTAAGGAAGAAAATAAACCCACTGAAAACAAGAATTGGTCAAGAGTAAACAAATTATTAAGATATTATACGACACCAAGAAATAATAAAAATAGAAAAATAGAAGAAAATCTGAAACATTTCATTAGGAAAAAACATCTAGAGAACAAATTGAGAAATGATAACATAAGAATGATCAGACTACCTGGAAGTTATTTTTTTTAACAACCTTGATAAATTATTACAAGGAATTATTAAGGAAAATGCACTGAAGTTCTAGAACAGGAGGGTAAAATAGAAATAGAAAAAATACCTTTCATTATTTCAAAGAGGCACTAGTAGGAAAACTTGAAGGACTGTCATAGTCAAGTTTGAAAATCAGGTTAAGGAGAAAAATGTTGCAGAAACAAGCAAAAAAACATCAAATACTGTGGAAATATAGGAAGGATTTCATGAGACTATGAAGCTTCTATATTAAAAGACCATAAGTCTGGGAACATTATTATTTTAAAAGAGCAAAAAAAAATAAAACCTTAGGGCTGCATCTAAGAATAACTTACCCAACAAATTTGAGAATAAGCCTAAATTTTTAAAAAAAATGACATTTGATAAACTGAAAAGTTTGGGGATATTTCTAAAAAAAACAAAACAATGTAAAATTTGTTTTAAAATATTGAGAAGTAATACAAGGAAAACACAAAAGACATAAGGCATTCACTAGGGTCAAACTTCAGTTATTTTACGTATGAAAATATTATTCTTAAAACTAACAATACTAGGGCAGTTTGGAAGATAGATTGGAACTCAGTTGCATATGATGGGATGATTATTAAAAATGACAAAATTGAATAAAAAAGGGTAAGGGAGAGCATTTATATTATAAAATAGAGAAGAACTAAAATAGAGGGAACAGGTGTGGATTGAGGGCTAGTAATATTGGAAACTTACTCTCACCTGAGTAACAGAGGAAACAACATATACGTCTGTGCTGAAACCTTTTGAACATGTTGAGATGTAAGAAAATTGAGGGACAAGTTGAGAGAGGGACTGTCAGAGGGGTTAATAGATTGGAATTTTGGAAAGTGGGGAGGAATCTTGTAGCAATGGGTGAAATGGGGCGTAAGAGAATGGAGGAAGAAGGTAAGGTAACAGAGAGTAAAAAAGAGACTGAGAAAAACTTGAGTATAAATAGGATTTAATTAACAAATAGTAGTTATTACTTTGATTTGGAATGGGATATTGATAGCACCTCTCTTTGTGGTGGTAAAGAGGTGGAAACCACAGGAATTCTCATCAATTGAGGAATAGGTAAATAACTTGCGCAATACTATTATACAATAAGAAATGATGAGCTTAATGATCTTAGAAAGGTATGGAAAGACCTACATGAAATGGTGAAGAGCAAATTGAGCAGAATCAAGAGAACATTTGTATACAGTAAAAATAGAATTCTTTTAACAAATGACCTTATACTAATGCGATATTATATTTTCAGGGAGAAAATTAGTCATTAAAATTTTATAATTTCTGAAAAGCAATCTAAACTAATTTCCTCTTTCTGGACAATTATAAGACTCAGGTTTAGTACATGTGATCAAAGACATAATTTACATTTCTAGATTTATTGGATTTCCTTTCCCATTTATTTGTCAAATGTCATTGGATGCGAGTAAATCTCTGATGGGTTCTGAAGTCAGTGATCTTTTGCAATCCTGGGAGTGCTATTCTTTGATATGTTATTTTTACCTGACCCACCCCTCTCCCACAAACACACACATGAAATAATGAATAAATAAATAATTGCTCTCAGTCACTGCTGTTTCATGGTCACCACCACTAACCTTGATATATGGGAAGTACAAATCTTTTGAACTTTCAAATTCACAAAGCCGTTCTCTCATCAAAGATGAGAAGTATACAAGATGCTTCTCTTTTATGAAATTTCATCTTTCCCTTATAAGGGCTTGTCTTGAACTGACCCACATGAAGGCTGGCTTGCCATTGAAACTGGTTTATTGTTTTATCAAATTAATCAATCAAATACAGGAAATTTTTTTGCATGATACTTTCTGTTTTCATTGAACTTGTGACTAAATCTTTGATAGATGTCTGTTTAAAATTTTGAATAATAGACAAAGAGGCATTCTCACTTGATACAGGCATTAGAACATTAAATATCTTGTTAATTATGTTAATCTAAATTGAAAATTGTAAGTCATTGCTCTGAACAAAGTTCTGATGTATGAATGAAATTACTTTGAAAGCATTTAAAGCCGTCTTGTTTTATAAATTAAAAAAATTTTTCATTTAAAGTCAATAAATTATTAAAATGATTTTACAATGTAATGGTATTTACAGAAACTTTTCCTTTTTATGATACTATTAATAAGGATGTATTAATTCAATTATTAATTCAATATTTATTAATCATCTACTATTCCCAGATACCATGCTAAATGATAGATTTGCCAATAAGAAAAAGAGACACTCCAAGCCCTCAAGAACTTTGAAATCTAATGAAGAATATACACATTGAAAAAGAGGAGAGTGGTACCCACTCTCAGGGAGTGCCTGGTGTGGGAGCATGATGTTTCACAAACCAAGCAGAGAGGGTAATGGGTGAACATGCCCTTTGATTGTGAAGGGCTGAGTGCATACATCTGGCTTGCACTGTGCCTAGCATATGAACTCAACCCTTTGCAATCAAGGGTGAGACTCACCTGTCACCCCCTCAGCACATTCTTGCTGGGGAGAATTAGGAACCCTCTATAAAGGTTTTCAGAAGAGTGTAATGTTTCACCCTCTAGTCTTCCAATAAAAAAGAAAACCAAGGGAGATTTAAGCTGAGAAGATGCCGTATAGAGAACCAACATCTGGAACTTATAAAGTCTAAAACTTTATGAGAATGAACAAGAAATTAGGATTATGGTTTGTTTTTTCTTCCTCTATTCTGTATAGTAAAGTCTGAAATTTTTCTCTGACAGTATTTTCTACTGCTTTAAATAATATGAGAAGGCAGTTCTCATTTTTTTTAGCAATTGTGTCAGTTTTACTTTGCCTAAGATTGTAATTGTCTAACATCTTGCCTGTTTATATTCTCTTCAGTGCCATTAAGTTCACCAATGACTAAAATGTGAGAGTTTACAAGTGTTTAATGGGGAAAATACTTTAAAATCTTTTAAAATTAAGTTCTTTCAATTTCTTTTAATTTTTCTTGTTTCATTTACAGTTTCTATTGCCCCTGGGATGCCTTGCTTAATGATGACTCATAAAACTATTCTTAATTATTTTTTCTCCACTGCTTTTGCCTTTTCTTCTCCCCCCCCACCATGAAGTTATGTCATTTTCTCCATAATATCTACAACTTAATCTTATTGCAAACTAATATTGTGAATTCCACACCTCTCTACCTGGCAAGTAAGTCAAATGATGTCAAATTAAATCATTTTTAGTTGTTTGCACCCTTATTATTTGTGGCAATTATTTACATAGGTGAAACTTCTGCATGAAATGATTTTGACCTGTGTTTTGTGAGGTATCCTTCCCTTAGCTTCAGTTTTTTTGGTTATGTTTTCATTGACATGATCAAAACTGATACTATTCAATTCTGCAGTTAGAATGTACTTTCACTAGTCATTCATCAAATATTTCATAGAGTAATGACAGCTATGCTAATGTTTGTAAATTGTCTAAAAATGATGGGGTTAGCACTTTCTACAACATTTTTTACTTTCCTATAATCATAATAACAAAAGTATAATAGGGGTCCACAAGTTCTTCTCCTTCTCTATTATTGTATTACAATAGACACACTCAAAACCCATGGTGATTGTCATGGGAACATTATTCTTACAATCAGGACCAATCACCTCTCCTAAGGTAGCCTGATGATCCACCAATCATAAACACTCACTATCTTAGTGCTAGATTTTGGATACTAAATACACTGTAGCCCTACTATAGCTCAAAGCACTAAGGTCAAGAGATAAACCCACTTTAGCCTGCTCTAGAAGTAATATTTAGAGTTGTGGGTCATGATATATAACTGAAGGATATTTTTCATTATTCATTGTGTCATGAGTGGTTAGTAACAAGAATTTCATGGCAAGTTGTTCAGCATATAAGTCATCAATCTGTGTTCATATATGACAATCTTTGGAAAGTATATAAAATCTATTACAAGGAATATGTTTGACATCTTTTCAATATGATAGAATCTGTTAGAGTTTAGACTTATCTTTGATATTTCAAATTAGCCTCCATTTTATGGAGAGGCATTAGTGAAGAACCTAGTGGATGATTTTATATCAGTAATGTCTGATAAATCCATAGGCAAAAGTACACACCAGGAATACAAACTCTATTCTGTGAAAACTGCTAATAGAACCATATAGTGAATAAATAACTAAATAAACAAATGAATGAATGGATATCTGCATCCACAAGGCTCTCCAACTGCATCACTGATTGATTGATATTTTTTTTTTGCAAGGCAATAGTTAAGTGACTTCCCCAAGATCATACAACTAGGTAATTATTAAATGTCTGAGACTGCATTTGATCTCAGGTCCTCCTGAGTTGCCCCGATTGAAGGATTTTAAATTACACGTGCACATCATGGTAAAACAATGCCTCTAGCAAGGAAGCTGAATCTGGTGAGGCAGTAGATAGGATGCTTTGTCTAAAGTCCAGAGATCAAATTCTGAAACTTATGAGTTTTAGACCCTGGGCAAGTCATGGGTTCTGTTTGCCTCAGGAGATAAAAATATCACGTGCTTTTCAACATTATTGAGATCAAATGGTATCATATTTGTAGGGCACTTAGGATAATGTCAGACATGAATAAGTGCTACATAAATGTCATTTTTTTTGCTGTCTCAATTAGCATTATTATCACATCCCTAGAGTTTTGGGTTCTAAGCTTAATTGGGTTAAAAGCAAAGGTGTCCACCCTAAGTCCAGGACCAATATGGTGGACATTGGAAGGTGTGTGTGTGTGTGTGTGTGTGTGTGTGTGTGTGTGGTGTGCATGCATTTATATTTTAGGTAAAAGGGCCCCAAGAAGAAGGCATAAACAAGCTCTTAATAAGCAAAGCAGATCAAAGCTTCCATGCAGCTCAGCAGTCCTACTGTGTGAATAGTTGCCACACTTCTAATCTGAGTAAGGGAATCTTATTCTCAACAAACAAATGAAAAAACAAAATTAAGAAGGAGATGTAAATATATATTTATGTCAGTTATAGAAAGAAGAGAGTTTATTCATCAAATAGATGTAAAAAATAACAATACAAAACTTATAATGTTAAGTGTTTTAGAGAACTGAATTTAATATGACAAAAATAGTTTTAAAATGAAAAGAAATGCTTTGGAAAAACATGTGAAATAAATCTATCAAGTAAAGGTCTTATATGTGAAAACTATAAGGTATGATGATTATTTATAAAATTAATTTTTAGGTCTTAGATTTTTTTCTTAATTTTTTTCTTTTCTTTTTTTTAGGTTTTTTTTTTGCAAGGAAAATGGGGTTAAGTGGCTTGCCCAAGGCCACACAGCTAGGTAATTATTAAGTGTCTGAAACACTTTGATTTGAACCCAGGTACTCCTGACTCCAGGGCCGGCACTTTATCCACTGAGCCACCTAGCCACCCCCTTAATTTTTTTCTTAATGGAAAAGAATTAAAGGGAATAAATAACTTTTGAAGAAGAAAATAGAAATTGCTAATGACCACATGCAAAGATGTTCATTGTCCCCAACAGTCAGAGAAATTCAAATCAGGACAACTTTGGATTCTGGAGGACAGAAGTTTGCATCCACTTTACTCTAACCAGCTGTGTGTCCTTGGGAAAGTCACTTAGCCCTGATTGCCTCATATCCAGGGTCAACTCCAGCCATCTTGATTTATATCTGACCACTGGACCCAGATGATTCTGGAGGAGAAGTTGAGACTGGTGACTTAGCACAGTACTCCCTCATTCAAATCCAATTTATGTGCTTGTCATGGCATCACCTCCTTGATGTGATCTTCAAAAATGAAGGACAAATATTATTATATGTAAATATGTATATATCCATATGCATTTATATATTGTGTATGCATTTAAATATGCAAGTATAAATATGGATATATATATGTATGCATACATAAATACATATATGCTTAAACATATATATGATATATTTAAAAGATTAAGTCAAATTACAGCAGAACTATGGTAAAATAACTTCTTAACATTATTGATGGTACTGAATATGATGCAAATATTTTCTTCAACAATATACAAAAAATCTTTGCAATTACAAAGTTAAATATTATATTTGATTTTTATTCTTTTCTCAAAATTATTCCAAATCATCATAAAAAAGTGAAAAGTGATTTTTTTGACTTGATTTCATAGACAAGATAATAATTGATAGTTGGTAATAGGAAGGAAATGTAAATATTAAATTTGGGTATTAACTGGTAAAAAAATTGACATTTAAAGAAAAGAGATTTTATTTTAGTATTGAGCAAATTGCCTCTTCTATTGGAAAAATAGTATGTTTTTGTCATTTAAAATTTTAAAGTTGTCTGGGGAAATTAAGAATTTAAATACCTTGTCCAGCAACTCACAGTTATTAAATAATAGGTATGTATGAAATGAATACATTATTCATGACTTCCTTGATGTTTCTTTATCTAGGATCTACCTTTATTCATGACAGTTGTCATGTTGTCTTAATGTTAAGTGTGACACATGCAAATATGGAAAAAATAGACAAGAAGAGAAATGTGAGAAGAAAAGAAAAAAGAGGACAAAGAAATGAAGGAAAGAAGCAAGGGAAAAAGAGGAAGGGAAGGCAAAGAAGAAAGGAGAGAAGAGAGAGAAAGGAAGGGGGAGAAAGATAAAGTATAATTTTGAGATGAGTAGTATGATTGATGAATTATACGATTACACATAAAGATACATGCATCATGTTTCTTTTTAGAAACAAGGGCAAATAACTGAGCAAGAATTTAAGAAAAAAGAATCATGATGCTCTTTTAAGATGTTTACAGAAACTGCTAGAGCTTAGAATGCTGTAAGGCAGATGATAAATAGCAAAGTCAGGCTATGACACAACAGCAATAGCAAAAATAATGAAATGCTCTTGTTAGAGTTTTACTTGTTTGTTTGGGGCTGGGTTTTCTATTTATTTGTGTTTGTTGCTGTTGCTGTTTTCAGTACTGTTGGCTACCAGAAAAAAAGATAAAGGAAGATGTTTAAGATAGAAAGGATGAGGATAACAGCACAATATGAAAATCTGTTACATTTTTTGATGTAGTTAATCAAGGGATGCTTATTTGCACCACAGGGGATTCAACCTTTTACCAAAAGAATCACTATGTAATTCACAAATGCAGATATAAAGAATAATAACAACTAAACAAAGCAAATGTACTATAATTTTAATGAGAATATTTTTATAAGAAAAAAGAGATAGGAAAATGTAAATCTCTTCCTTCTTTTTAGAGATAGGGAATATAGGTCTGAACTAATACATATAATATAAATCCTTGAAATGCTTTTCTGATTTTTAGTTTTGCTGACATGCCCCATTTATTTATTTTTCTTTATTCTTTTTATGAACCAGACCAATAGGTAGGAGAGAGGGGAGGGATATAATTGAAAGTAAGATCAACATAAAAGATTCCAACTAGTTTACGATTAAAATTGAGAAAAGAAGAAAATTATTGATCTTAGTTTCCCTCTTTCTATATAAATATGAGAGAGAGAGAGACACAGAGAGAGAGACAGAGAGAGAGAGAGAGAGAGAGAGAGAGAGAGAGAGAGAGAGAAACAGAGGCAGAGAGTCAGAAAGACAGAGAGAGCAAACAAAATATTGTAAAGTGTTTAAAGAAAGAAAGGTAAAGAAATGGATTTTAGCCATATAGGGAAAAAATTGATTTCTGACAATGAAAACTCTTGCTCATTAGTAATTCACATTTTGATTGTTCTTTTAAGCAACTATGAACTTCATATACAGTTTCTTGATTTACTATTTCACTAACCCTGTATGGTTGTATTTGTTGAGCTACCTTTGTTCAAATTAGGAATCAGGTAAGAGATGTGAAGTGTGATACTCATGGTCATGTAGTTATTAAGTGTCTAACCCAAGATGGAACAAAAAAAGAAGAATTTAAGTCTGGTGATCGCTCATAAACTACTGTGGACAAGAATACCACAGAAGAAATGGAGCAGTCCCATAATCAATATAAGGATGAGAAAAATAGTACCTGGGTTTAATCTAAAAAATGACTAAGTGATTTCTGTTCAAATCCAAGGGAAAGGTCAGTGTCACAGTAATGTAAATCCATCCTTCAAACACTGACTCCAAAGTCCAAAGACTTATTGCATTATCTAAAAATAACACAAAAATATGTCACATTTATCCTATGAAATTGGAGTTATAAAGCAGGAAATCAAAGGATAATTGGAATAATAGGCATATTTGGCCTTGGAGTAGAAAGTGAAGCAGGAAAGAGTGTTCTATTCAATGATTTAAAACAAGACCTGGAGCTGACTGTGGATCAGATCATGATGTTCTTTTGCAAATCCAGATTTAAATTGAAGAAAATAAGGAAAATCATTAGTCCATATAGAAATGATCAAAATAACCTGCCCTATGAATGGTAAGTAGGATGAAAAGATTTGAGGGATTAGATTTCATAGGTAACATACCTAATAACCCAGGGACAGGGGCGGCTAGGTGGTGCAGTGTATAGAGCACCGGCCCTGGAGGCAGGAACACCTGAGTTTAAATCCGGCCTCAGACACTATAATCATTACCTAGCTGTGTGGCCTTGGGCAAGCTTACCATTGCCTTATGGACCCTATGGACAGAGGTTTGCAACATTGTAAGCAGCAGCAACAGCAACAGTAAAAAAAAAGTTCCAAATAGAAAGAACAAGAAAGCAAAATGACTATCAAATGGGAAGGTATAAATAACTGAAGAAAGAAGGATAAAGAAGGAAAAAGTTAAAGGGAAAGCTATACCAAATGCAGAATTCCTCAGAATAGCAAGGAGGTAAAGTTTTCTTAACTGAGTGGTGGAAAGATATAAAATAATAATGAAAAACAAGATATTTCTTAAAAAATCAGAGATATCAAATGGAATTTTCATGAAAAAGGTGGGCATAAATAAAAAAACAAAAAATGGTAGTGACAACAAAAATAGAAGAGAGCAAGAGGATATGGCTTCTCCAATTGATAATTGGTCAAGGGATATGAAGACAGTTTTCAAATGAAGAAATTAAAGTTATATGTAATCATATGAAAAATGTTTCAAATCTTTAATGATTAGAGAAATTCAAATTAAAAAACAATGATGTATTACCTCACACCTATCAGACTGCCCAAGATGAGAAAAAGGGAAAATGATTATTTTTGGTGAGGTTGTGGGAGGATTGAGACGTTGATGCATTGCTAGTGGAGTGATTCACCCATTCTGGAAAGCAATATGGAACTATGCCCCAAGAGCAATAAAATTGTTCATACCCTTTGACACAGCCAATCTAATTCTAGGTCCAAATCCAGAAGAAATTATATAAAAAAGGATAAAGTCCTAAATGGTCCAAAATATTGATAGCTGATCTTTTTTAGTGGCAAAGAATTGGAAATTGAGGGGATACCCATAAATTCAGAAATGGCTAAACAAGTTATGGTACATGAATACTGTGGAATACTATTGTTCTATAGGAAATCATAAATAGTTGGACTCTGGAGAACCATGAAATGACTTACAGGATTCGATGCTGAAAAAAGGAAGCAGAACCAAGAGAACAATGTAAACATAAACAAGGACACTGTAAGATGAACATTGATGGAGGCCACTCCTCTCAGCAGTTCAGAGAGCTAGGAAAACTGTACAGACCATCTATGGACAATGTTATTCCTATCCAGAGGAAGAAAACAAAAGAAACAAAAAAAGATATGCATGCAAACAAAAAAACCCTTCAGAATCTGATGAACACTTTATAAAAATTTTCTCTTATGTATTTCTTTCCCCTAATCCTAATTCCTCATACCTAAAATAACAAATCTGTAAACATGTTTATCAAAAATATGGATGTACAATGGTAACCATACTGATGGTCACTGAGGCGAGGAGGGTGGGAAGGGAGGGTGGTTGGAAATTTTGTAACTTTAAGATATACATGTGCATATGGATGAAAGTAAACAAACAAACAAACAAACAAATAAATAAACTTTTTTGAAAAAGAGGAGATGGCAAGAAAACACAGAAGTATTATGCAAGAAAGATCATAATTCCACTGATTACTATAATGCTTTGTCAATACTGATCTAAAGCCAGGCATCCTTGAGAATGAAGTTAATTGAGGTTAGGAAGCATTGCTAACAATAAGTGATCAAATAACAACTGAGCTATTTAAAATCATAGAAGGTGGTATTGTTAAAGTGCTGCTGTCAACATGTCAGACAATTTGGAAAGCTCAACAGTGGTCACTAGATTGGAAAAGATCAATTTTTGTTTCAGTCCTAAATAAGGATACTACTAAGGGATTTTCAGCTTACTGAAAAATTGAATTCATTTTAGAGACCAATAAGGTTATGCTTAAGATTCTGCATATGGAGGCAACTAGGTAGTGCAGTAGATAGTGCACTGGCCCTAGAATCGGGACGACCTGAGTTCAAATCTGGACTTAGACACATAAAATTACCTAGTTGCATATGACCTTGGACAAAACTCTTAACCCCATTGCCTTAAACAAATGAATAAAAAATTAAAAATAGATTCTACAAGCTCAGCTTTAACATGTGAATTACCAGAGTAGCAGGATCATTTTCAAAGAGTCAGAGGAAATAGAACCCAAATTGCCAACACTTATTGGATGGAGAATACAAGGAAGTACATGAAAAAAATGTGTATTTGTCCTTTATTGACAATTCTAAAGCCTTTCACTTTGTAAATTGATACAAAATGTGACAAGTTCTTTAAGAGATGGAAGCACAAGATCATCTTATCTCCCTAGGAAACTGTGAGCCAAAAATCAGCATGTAGAACTGAACTTTGAATTTCCCTCCATTGAATTTTTCTTTATTTATCAATATCTCTCTTGTTTTACCCTTTATAAGTTCTGAACTTTTCTCCTTTATACTGTTCTCTCTTTTATGAACACTTCATGTCTCTTATCTCTCATCTCGCTTACTTTCCTAGTGGAGAATATGTATCTTTGGACAACTAAATTTGTGTATATAAAAATTCAAATAGTTCAGATAGATAGATGCAAATATACCTCCATTAATACATATATACCCATATTTACATTCACTTTTATGTATATAATATTGTTCCCTTTCTGAACAAATTCAGAAGAAATTATAAGTTATCTCATCAATTAAAGTCAACTGCGTAGGAAACAGATTAACAAAGTCAAATGAAAAGTCAGTGGATTACATAAAAACACAAAACAAAAAAAGAATCATATATATTTAAACATATATTTACATATTATGTATATTGTGTTATATATCATTATATATTATATTATTATTATAATATATTATGACATATATATATATATATATATGATATTTAAAGAAATCAGTAAAGGAACCTGCTTAAATCTTTTAGAACCAGAGGACAAAATAGATAAAGAATCCATTGGTCACATTTTAAAACAAAATGAAAGAATGAATCTCTCAAATGACATCGCTCTGAAATAGTATATTCAAAGTCCAGTCTTCTAGGTAAAAACAATAACAAAAACAGCAACAAAAAGACCCCAGTAAACCAGTTAAAAATAATGTAAGTGCCATAAGCAATTCAATTTCTGAGGAATCAGGCCAAAATAATATAAGACTTTGCTGGTTATACAGTAGAAATTAAAATATGATATTCAAGAAAGCATAAATATCTAAGGTTACTGGCAAGAAAAGATGTACTAGGCAAAACTGAGTATAACCTAGCAATGGGAGGAAAAAGACCTTAATTGAACTATAAAACTTCTGAATAATCCTGATGAAGATGTCAGAGTTGTCTAGGAAGTTAGAAATAAAAAAAAAATTATGAATGAATAAAACAGGGGGCTAAAATATAAACTATTATTAATATTCTAATATGGGAAGAATTTCTTTATAAAGTTATATATAAAGATATAGAGAGATGTGCACACATAAACATTGTATATTTACACATAATACATACACACATTATATATATATATATATATATGTTATATAAAGTATAACTTTCAATTTGTCCATCTATCTTTCTATTTGTATCCACAGCCCTTTATAACCTAGGGGCTTCTACTGTTTTTTATGTTTTACACCCTGCTATATACACTCTTTATCCAATAAAATTGTCTTCATTTTTCTTTACTAAAGAAGACTTTCCATTTCCTGTTTTTTCTCTGCTGTCCCCAAAATCTGCAATACTCTCTTCATATTGCTCTATTGACTGCTCTGACATCTTTAAATTCTTACTTGTAACTTATATATTCTACAGTAATTCTTTCCAAACTCTTCTTAATTCTAGCACCTTTTCTTTCTCATTTAGTTCCTAGCATGTCCATAACATTTATTTGTTTTTTGTAATTGTTGTTTTCATTTCTTTATCTATTAAGTTGGAAATTTCCTTGAGATCAAAAATATATCTTTTCTCAATTTTGTAACTTTACTACTTAGCACAGCTTTTGGCATAGTAGCCCCTAGACTTAATGATGATCTTAAAAAGAGGAAATGAAAAAGAACACAAAAGGAATATATTGGGGCATGGATTGCAGAAGTAGAAAAATGTGTAATCATGGAGGAAGAGAAAAATATATAAATATTGGGTTCAAAAATGTTTTCATTCAACAAGGAGAAAAAGGCAAAGGAAATTGGGGGGAGCAAAAACAGAAAATAAATTTGGAAGGAATTTGTCTTGAAAAAATGAATTCTGTAGTGGCAATGAATTGGAAATTCAGGGGATTACCACCAATTGGCAAATGGCTAAAAAGTTATCGTACATGAATACTGTGGAAAATTATTGTTCTATAAGAAACCATACATTTTCAGATTCTAGAGAAGCATAGAATGACTTAAAAGTTCTGACACTAAGCAAAGGGAGTAGAACCAAGAGAATAATGTACACATTACCAACAACATTATGAGATGAACCATATTGATAGAAGCAACTCATCTTGACAGTTCAGAGAGTGAGGATAACTGCATTTGTCTAGTTATGGATTTTATTTTTTCCAACCAGAAGAAGAAAAATAAAACAAAACCAAACCCACAGGAAAAAAAAAACAACCCTTCTGAATCTTATGAATACTTTATAAAACTGATCTCTTATGCATCCCTTTCCCTCAATCACAATTACTCATGACAAACACTACTAATTTATAAATATGATCAACAAAATATGTATGTAAAATGCTAACCTGACTGTTCCCTGCTGAGGGGAGGGGGATGGGAAGGGATTGTGGAGGTAAATTTTGTAACTTGGAAATATACATGTACAAATGGATGAAAACAAATAAATTGTAAAATTTTGAAAAAAGAAAAAAGAAAAACGATTTCTATCTAAGGAAGATGGATATCAAGGAGCAACTTGAAAGGCAAAATAAAAATCTATTATTTTTTTCTGGTTGAGGTAAAGTGAACGCGATGTGAGAACAGAAACAGATCATACAAAATCTGGAATATTGGCATTGAGTATATAAACACATATATATATATATATATATATATATATACATATACATATATATAGTCAAATTTCACTTAAGATACTTACTAGTTATGTGACTTTTGGCAAAAGATTTAATCATCTTTGCCTCAGTCTCCTCATCTATAAAATTAACCAGAGAAGAAAATGGCAAACCATTCGAGTGTTTTTACCAAGAAACCCCAAAAATAAAGTCATGAAGAGTTAGACATGACTCAAGCAACTGAATTTTGGAATGATCTCCTCCTCCTTCTCTTCTTCTCCTCCTTTCCTTTTTCTTCTCTTCTTCTTCCCTTTTTTCTTCTTCTTTTCTTCTTTTTCTTCCTTATTTCTCCATCTTCATAAATCAGGACTAGAAGCAAAGAATTGAAAGACTATCCAAAAAGAAAATGGATGGAAGTAAACAAAAATTATTACTATGAACAAATTAATAATAGCTCACATATATTATATGTTATATATTATAATAATAGCTAACATATGGGTCAAATAGCATTAATCCATTTATAGTGATAATGATATATAAATGTATGTGTCAATATATGTATCTATGCATATGTATGTATAGTATAGGTGTTTGTAGAGATAATAATCTCTGGTGTAAAGACTGCTGAACCTTTCTTTTTTTTTAGATTTTTTTTTTGCAAGACAATGGGGTTAAGCAGCTTGCCCAAGGCCACACTACTAGGTAATTATTAAGTGTTTGAGGTCAGACTTGAATTCAGGTACTCCTAACTCCAAGGCTGGTGCTCTAGCCACTGTGCCACCTAGCTGCCCCAGACTGCTGAACCTTTTTAAGGGATATTTTCCTCTTTTGCTTTTCACATGATTTCTTCTAGTCTTACCTATGACTCCAAATAGGTGTAATATGTGCAGCATCCATATCCCCATAAACCATTTTGACAGACAAGTATGTAAAGACTTGCACTGGTGTAATGGACCAAAAATTACAATTTGTTCCAAGGATTTTTAATATAATTGAGACATTGTGGAGTTATTAGGGCTTAAGATGTCAATGTCATCTTCTGCATCCAAAATCATCTTAATTTTTGTCTTGTTTCTAATAAGTTGGTTCTGGAAGGGAATGTGAGGTTTATGACTTTGAGTAACTATATATCAATTAATTTAATTTATGCTTGAATTAGTAGTCAGGACCCACATATTATTTTATCTTTATTTTTATTTATTTTATTCATTCATTTATTCATTCATTTGTTTTTTTGTTTATTTATCTACATTTATTTTTTACCTAACACAAAGTTCTATGGCAAGAAAGTAGTATTGTAAATACATGGGAAACTGTACTTGCAACCATGCACATGGGTGACACTGATCATAGCAACATCTTATCACTGAACTGAAGTTACAGGGGAATTTGACAGCTTCCCTGCTATCTGAGCAGCCTATTCAAAAATTTTAACACTCATTTTGTAAGAATTTGAGTTTCAGATTATTCTTTCTCCTTTCCACTATGGCAAGCAGTTGAACATAGCACAAAATGTGCAATCTTTTATTTTCCACAAAAGTTCATCTATTTTACTTTTCTAAATTCATTCATATGCATATGTCTATTTTTAGGTAACAAAATGTCCTTCTACCTTGCCTTCCCAGTGGCAAACAGTTAGGTTAGCATTGTACATACATATTTTTGATAAACATGTTTACAGATAAGTTATTTTAAGTATGAGGAATTAAGATTAAGGGAAAGAAATACATAATAGATAATTTTTATAGTCTATCAGATTCTGAAGGTTTGGGGTTTTGTGTTTTGTATTGTTTTTCTTTCTCTGGATGGAGATAACATTATCCATAGCAGGTCTAATATGGTTGTCCTCTCTGAAATGTTGATAGGAGATGCTTGCTTAAAAATTGATCTCTTGGTTCTGCTCCCTTCACTCAGCATTAGATCCTGTAAATCATTCCAATCTTCTCTAGAGTTGATCATTTATGGTTTGTTATGGAACAATAATACTCCATGGTATTCATGTACCATAACTTGTTTAGGCCTTCCCTAATTGATGGGCATACCCTCAATTTCCATTTCTTAAAATGTGCAATTTTGTTAAACTCCTTTTAACAAGAGTATCTGAAAAAATATTTAACTGTAAATGAATCAGAACAAAAGACAAAACTCACAAAACAATAAAAAAGCAAAATGCTAAGTTCTGAACTCCATTCAGATTCCATAGTTCTTTCTCTGGATGTGGAAAGTATTTTTCTATCTTGAATCTTTTGAAGTTGTTTGCATTGTTGTATTTCTTAGAAGAGCTAGATCTATCATAGTTTACCATTATACAATGTTCCAATTATTGTGTACGATATTCTCCTGGTTCTTGGGCAGGCGTTTTGAATGCCTACTGCTGTCTTCTGGCATAAGGAAGGGACTAGGAAAAAAAAGAACTAAAATTGTCTATTTCACCCAACCTTGGCCTCCTGACTACATCAGGGGCAGCAGATACCATGCTTTGAGTAACATGCATACACAGACATATTTAAACAACTCTAAAAATTTTTACAAATAGTACTGCATTTTCTATCTAATATATTAATATATGTATGGAGAGAGAGAGAGAGAGAGAGAGAGAGAGAGAGAGAGAGAGAGAGAGAGAGAGAGAGAGAGAGAGAGAGAGAGAGAGAGAGAGAGAGAGAGAGAAGCATTCATGAACTCCTGGAGGATAAACCTTTTCTTGTCATATAGCCACATATATTACACTTATCTTTAATACAAAATCCAGTAGACCTGAAAGATAAGGATATCTTATTTTAAGAGAATTCAGCAGGTTATCATATTAAAATTGTCACCCAGGAACAAAGTTGGTAAATGAAGGCCAGCATATTAAAATCAGAACTGAATACATCTTTTTCTGGAGTTGCCACTGTAATGGACAGAGTTGTTGTAAAGCTGACAGGTTTGCAATCAACACTAATCAATAAGTTTCCTTGACTACCAAAAGAAGTAGACAACAAACTATGATAATGTGTTTGCCACTTGCAGGACATATGAGACTTTTCCCATTTTTATGATCTCTTTGGATTGCATTTGGAAGTCATGATTTTGTTGAACCAAAAAGTAAGAATGATTTTATATCCCTTTGGACAAATTTCTATTAAGAATGAAGAATGAATTAGTTATGAATTCTTTCAAATGAAACCTTACTTTCTATGTGCAGAAACTCTGGAAATTTTGCTTCTGCTATTTCCTTACTTTCAAATTTATTAATTTGTCCTTTGATTAAATTTGATATTTAATTAATGATTTTTAATTTGTTCTTTGTATATATTTTAAATCATGTGCCCAATTCACTTATTGACTGTCTCAATTTTATTCAAGTAAGCAATTGGGTTATAAAATTTCCCCTAATAACTGCTTTGCTGTAACCTTTAAGTTTTGATTTGATGTCTCATCATTATCATCATCTTAGTTGAAGTTGTTGATTATTTTTATGATTTTTATTTGATTTACTCATTGTGTAAAATTAGGTTATTTAGTTTCCAATTAATTTCTCGTTTATCTTTTCATGGCCTTTATTACATGTAAATTTTATTGTAGTATGATCTGAAAAGGTTGCATTTAAAATTTCTGCTTTTTTACATACAATTATCAGCCTTTTATGTCATAATAAATGATCAGCTTAGTGTAGGTGCCATTTTCTGCAGGAAAGAAAATATCTTACTTTATATCTCCAGATTTTCTCCAGAGGTCTATCATATATAACTTTTCTAAAATTCTAATTACCTTCTTAAATTCCTTATTATTTATTTTGTGCTCAAATTTATCTAATTCTTTCAGAAGGAAGATGATATCTTCCAGTAATAATAGTTTTGTTATCTATGTCCCTATAATTCAATGTGCACATATGTTAAATAATGTTATTCCTTCATTGCTTATGGTACCTTTTAGGAAATTGTAGTTTCCTTATCCATTGTAATTAGACCTATTTTTGCTTTTGCTTTGTTTGAAATCAAGATTGCTACCTAGCGGTGGCTAAGAACCTCCCACTGACTTCTCAGCTACCTTAACTACACTGGGCTACCCACATGAAACAGACCTTTCCTGATATGTCTCCAAGGTATCTTTAGTTGAAAAGTTGCTTCACTCTATTTTGTTTTGTTTTGTTTTATTTTGGGTGGGTTCTGTCATATTAGGGTCTGTTCAGAGGCTTCATTTAAAATCATTTCAGGAAAAGTTCTGGGAACTTCCTAACATCTCAAGATTGACAGAAATTACAGGCTATTTGGCAAGAAAAAGTTTATCCTCCAGGAGTTCATGAATGCCTCTATTATTTATTTCTATAAATAATGGGGAATAGAGTGTCCTCTGGAAATCATAGGTGGGGGTTCAGGGGAACATCTTCTCAAATGTTAGCTAGATTCTTGCCAGAGTCCTTTCAAAACAGGTCATCCTTCACTTGGAAGATGATCATTAACCTGAGAATGAGTGTGACATCAGAAAAGACTGAGACACAGACAATATGGTGTTTGCTGCTCAACAACCTGCAAAGAAATATAAGGAGAAGAACAGAGATTTCTATACAACATTATCAGTCATGAGGGCATGTGGAAAAATATGTCAGAATTTGGTTGTCAGGAGAAGTTCATCAGTATTATACACCAATTTCATGAGGCCATACTTACCCAGGATTCTGCATCAGGGACAATGCATCCAAATTTTCCCAGTTACCAATATAGTAAAGCAGGGTTATGTGTTTGCTCCCAGACCTTTCAGCAGGATGTATTCTATAAAGTTATGTAATGTCAGGCATCTTGAAAGAGGGCAACAACAACATCAAAGTCAGTTCCTCTCATTATGTAAATTATTTAACTTGAAAATTCTGCAGACTAGATTAAAGTGGAAGAAGAATTGGTAAAAGACTTTTTATTCTCAGGTGATTGTGCACTTCAACACACCCTACAAGAGTGAGATAAAACAGAATATAAATCAATTCTCTACTACTTCTGCTAATTTTGAGTTGACAATGGACACCAAGAAATGAAAAGTTCTCCACCAAATGGCAACACATAATCCTTACATGGAACTATTGATTTAGACAAATATAGAAATTTTGAATGTTATGGATATGTTTACTTACCTAGGAAGTATTCTCTGCAGAGATATCCACAGGGATGATTAAATTCACTCATACATTGTCAGAATGAGCTCAGTGATAGAGAGATTCAGAAGAAAAGTATAGGAGGAAGAGTACTGCAAAACTATTGCATTGTTTTATTGTTGTGATGATCGTGAAATCTAGACAATTTTCATGCATTATGCGAGAAAACCGAATTGCTTTCCTTTGAATTGTCTTAGGCTAATTCTAACGTTCATTTGTCAAGATCTTACCAAACACTGATATCTTTTTTTTAAGCTGAACTATCAAGCATTCAAAATCGGAAAAGTGTCCAGTCCTAAAGGGCTATCTAAACTGTTTGAATGCCAAAATTCCATTTCCCAAAAAGAATTTTTGATGAGTAACTCACACCAAGAATTCACATACAAGTCAAAGAAAAAATATAATGATGCTCTTAAGGCCTCTCTGTAGAACTAAGTTATTTATTGTGAGATATGTGAGGCACTGGCACAGGACCATCCAACATGGTATAACCATATTAAGCTGATGCTTTACATGAGTAAAGCAACAAAGCAGAATGGCAAAGAAATGTGAGACAATCAAATGAAGAGACATCTTCACTCAAAGTGTTCACATAGACTACATTTGCCAAACCTGTGTCAGAATCTTCTCAGCTTGTATTGGTCTGATCAGTCATAGTTGAACTTATTATACTTCGAGCTCAAAATAATGATGTCATTTTGGTTTTTCAAGAATGAAGAAAAACATCATATTTACACATATGCATATAAATTTGCATATATATATGTATATATATATATATATATATATATATAAAATCTTAGCCACAACATAGGTAGCAATCTTGATTTCAGAAAAAGCCAAAGTAAAAGGACTCTGGCAAAGATATAGATAGATAGATAGATAGATAGATAGATAGATAGATAGATAGATATAGACATAGATATAGATAGATATGTATATGTAAACATATATGTATATGTAAACATAAATACATATAAATATATGTGAATTGCAGATGTATACATGTCTATCTATTTATCTGTCTATATGTGGATCTGTCTGTCAGTCAGTCTTACAATGTGCCAAAATCTGACCCAAACATTTTACAATTACAATCTAATTTGAAACTTATGTCAACCCTAAGGAAGTAGATGCTATTATGACCCACATTTTACAGATGAAGAAGCTCATGTAAATGGAGGTTTAATAGTTTAACCAGTTGCATAGCTATAAAATATGTGAGTTTGAATTTGAACTCCAATATCTTTTACTCTGAATGCAATGTTTTATACATTGGACCATTTATATGCATTTTTTACATTAATAAAACAAATATGGATAAAATTAGAAGAATTTAACTGGAAGCAATGCACCAATTTTCTCCAATAGAAGGCTCATTTCTTCCTAATAGAGGTAAATGATTCAAATTATATGGATATGAATTTTTCTGCAATTAATAAATAATAAAAATATGAATATAGCATTCAAAGGAAATCATTCCTAATCAGATAATAAATGACATTATTCACATCTAAGTTTGCTCAATAATTTCTTCAACCATAGTCACATTATTTATGTCTAGCTTTTGATAAAAGAAAAATTGTTTGACCTTCATATTCAAAGAAGACCAAAATGACATCATGATGTTGGAACTGAGTTACCATGTTCCACTGTGACTGTTCAAAATAAACTGTCAAGACTCTAGCAAGTCAAGTAGAAATGGTTCATTTGAACATTTAGGATAGAGATTTGTCTAGTTTTATGCATCTCATCTTTCTTTTGAGTTCCTGCAATCCTTCTTTGCTCATAGTGTCTCTCACATTTCATAATCAATTACTAAAGTCCTTCACTGAGACCTTATGAGTGATCCTGTATTTTTCTTCTGACTTCCATGTGACTGCTTGTATTTTAGTTAGATATTTGTTTGACATATGAACTATGTGACCACAGCATCAGATCTGCACTCTCTGAAGCAGAGTTGATGAGCTCGGTGTCTAATATCTTGTCTTACCAGGTAATACAACATAATCTTCCTAACACTATTCAAATGGAAACAGTTCAATTATCCAGCTTGGTGCTGGTAAACTCTCCAGCTTTCATAGGTATACAATAATGAAGATGTCATAATCACTATGTACACCTTTGGTTTTGTAAGTAACCTAATGCCTCTTCTCTTCAAATTTTCTTTTGAAGCATCCCAAATTCTAAACTAACTCTCCCAATTTGTAAGTTTCTGTGAGACATCTCTGGAGAGTATACTTCAGAGTTAAGTGAACATATTCAAAGAATCATTATTTGCTTTAATCAATGGTTCCATACATGTAAGTGTTGAGGTACTTATTATCATAGAACTTCTGTTTTCCTGGTGTCATAAGGTCAAAATTAGCACAAGTGGCAGAGAATTAATTCATATTCAGTTGTGTATCAGCCTAAGAGGCTGTGTTGAGCCAAGAATAATTTGAGATTAAAAAAAATGTACCAAGTCTCCTTCCACTTTAGTGTTATCTTGTAGCACTTTGAAAGTTCAATAATTTACCATAATACCAGAACTAACATCAATAATGTTTTCATTCTCATTGAAGGCATCTGACATCACATAAAACATGCTAAGAATCATGGAAGCAAGTAAATAGCACTGCTTCTCCTCATTATTGGATATGAAATTGTGACAGTATCTTTCTTTGTCCAGAACTAGTACAAACTTGGTGTAAATTACTGAAGAACTGCTCTGGGCAACCAAACTTTGTCCTGATTTTTCACAAACTCTCAAAATACAATAGTGACAAAATCCTCAGCCAGGACGATTTAATGTTGAATACAGACGTCTGTTCTGCTCATTTGTTTTGGCAGGAAAAACCTCATTGACCATTCCTCAACCCTTTCTGAAGTCAAATTGACTCTTAGGTAATTGTTCATCTTCTTTTATTTGCTTTTGGTTTTTTCATTTTTGTTTTCTTAGGTTTTTTTTTTCAAGGCAAATGGGGTTAAGTGGCTTGCCTAAGGCCACACAGCTAGGTAATTATTAAGTGTCTGAGGCCAGATTTGAATTCAGGTACTCCTGACCCCAGGGCTGGTGCTTTATCCATTGCACCACCTAGCCACCAGCAGTTGCCTAGCTTCTTAGTGAAGAAGTAGTTGATTGAGGAGGACTTTGGCAAGAATCTTCGCAGCAACAATTAAAAGAAAAAAGTTCAATGTGATTATATCACAAAACAGCCTGTTTCTTTTTACTTTGTGGAGATGCACAATAGAGGTATCCTTTGAACTCCTGGGCATAATCTCCTTTTTCCTTATAACGTGGAAATTTTCCATTAACTTTCAGTAGTGGATTCCACTTTGTAAATCTCAGCTGGAAAAGAATCAATACCAGATACTTTACAACATTAAAGGATCCTAATGAAAATCAAAACCTTCCTTTTATATAGAAGTTTGGGTAGAGAGGGATTGACTTCTACTTGAGGTGTAAGGTTAATGGTTTCATCATTAGTTGATGATGAGTGATTCTGTACATTGAGGAAGTTTTCAAACAGATTCTCCAGATTAATGGTCCTATCACTTATCAGAGTGATATCAGTAATAATGAGTGGTCAAAATGCACCAGAGTTCTTTGCCCCTTAAAGAACTTTCTGAGCATTGTAGATACACTTTGTATAATTGCTATTATCAAAAAATTAGATTAAATTAAATCCTGAATCTCAGCTGATTTCTTATTGAGGCAAGAATCCTACATCTCTCTAAATTTAGAAAGCTTTAATAACTAATACAGGCATAGACTTTTTTGGTGGGAGGGAGAGACATGTTGTGGGTGAGAGAACAAATGATTTCTTTTCTTTAGTCTTGTTGCCATTAAAGTCATTAAAGTATAAATCCAATACCAAACTCAAATCTAGAGAAAACAGTATGAATGATTTAGTTTCTTTTATTATTTAATTCATAATTGTTTTCCAGAACATTGGACTAATCCACAGTTCAAATAGCAGTGAATATAAGTCTTCTGATAGATACATTGATATTCCCTATCTTTCTCATTAGTGTTGACATGTGTGAGGTCATAATATGAGTTTGTAAAAATCGCATTTCTATAATAGCCCATGATTTAAAACACCTTTTTTTTCTTGAGAGTTGTTAGCTATATGTATTCTTTGGAAAATTGTGACTTTTAATTGCTTGTTCATGGAAATAGTATTTAACTCTTTAGATTTCAAAAATCAAAATCTTATCAAATAGCGTAATACAGATATTCACAATATGCATATTTCTGTCTAATTATTTCAATGATATTTTTGCTACTTAAAATTTTATAAAATTATAATCTGCATTATACTCTCTGTGTATGCATTTTTCTCACATTGGAGTGACAGAAGAATTTTCTATAGAATGGATGACTCATTCAAAAGAAAATTTTTATTGACTGACTCTTTATACCTTTTCATCTGCTGTTTTACATAATCAACACATTAATACCCTACCCCCAACTTTAGGAATGGAAACTGATGTTCGTCTAATGAACTGATAAAAGTCAAATGCTGAGATTACTAGAATTTCTCCAAGAAAGTATATACATGAGCTATGAAGAATATTAAGTAAGTGACAGACTTCTAAAATTTATATTCATCATTTTCCTGTTGATGTCATACTCACAGCTGTATGTTTTCACAGAAAAAAATTATCAAATTATGGAATATACAGACTATGTTCATATAAGTGTTCCCCATTACCCATGATCAATTTTAAATGATAAGAATCATAATAAAAACAATAAAATTAGAATCCAAAAACTGTTATTAAGCATTTAAAATATTCAAGGATGAAAACTGAAGTTATTACTCTTTAATTCATAAATTTAGATGCTTTTAAAGTGGAGATAACATTTACTATACTATGATTCAGGTTTTTTTGATTTTTTTAAATATAATTACATAGTCCTGGACCGGAAAGATGAAATGACATAAATAGATATTACAATTTGTGAATGACTAGAACCCAGGTCTTGATTTTTCTCCACTTTTTTTTCTTTCTCATTCAACCTGTTACTCTGGTAGACAATTTTTGAAGGGCATAATTTAGTTTTTGTTCTTTGGTATTATTTGTGCATTTAAATATGAAATTCCAGCTTTAAAAATATTTGGCTTTGAGTAAATCCAGAAGTTGTATTTGAATTCTAGTAAAGTCATGCAAGTAAATTAAATTTTTATCCTATACCTTATAAATGCACACCTCACAAATATTAATATGAAACTTATTTTCTATGTAAAATTTGACAAGATTTTGTAGTAATAAGCAATTTCCCGTCAAATATCTCTTCTTCCAGAACTCATTTGTTGCAGTTTATTTATCTGCTTACATCTAGGAGTTGCAGTGCTAATAAAAATCATTTATCATTGCTTTGTCTCCTTACTTATACACGATGTTCTCAGCTTTGAATATACAAACAGTCATAACTACAACTGGGGATAATGCAGATGTTTATTCAGGTAAAGTGTAACTACCACATCTCAACATAAATGAGTATATTAAACACTAGTTTAAAGTATAATAAATTGTTTTCTTACTTTCAAAGGGAAAATATTCTGTCTATAATCTCAGTTGAGTAATATATTCTGTTTTAAACTAATTTTTAAAAAATTCTATATAAAGCTGAATAAAATGTTTTGTGTTATTAGATTTAGCAGGACAATGATTTATTTTTGTCATAGGAAATAAAATAAACAAAGCTATTATAATGCTAATGAGTATCTTACTTAAATTTTAACACCATCATATTGATCATTTTTATATATGCAAATATCATTTTTATGAATAGAAGATATTGCTATACAATTTTATAATTTTGCCAGTAAAGATTTTCAGTCTTTATTAGCTCAGATAGTGAGATCCAAATGATTGCTTCTAAATATTTTTAAATGATAATTCTTCATTGCTTCTCTGGATTGCCAAGGCCAGGAAGACATTATGGAAATCCATATGAATTTTCTTCTTGCAGCAGCAGAGGAAAGTGCTTAACACCTCTGGAAATAAATCCGAAGTCATTTACGGAAGCATTTTTCCATTCATTTTTCTTCATTTAAATCCCAAGTTGTCCAATTTCCCAGCACTAAAAAAAATTCATAAAGTTCATTTTAATTCCATTAAAATTGTATTTTATATATGTACAATTTCATAGTTTTTATTCAAAAATATCTTCCATCTTGGTTTTATAGTAATCTTTTATAGGGCATTTTATTGTTACTGTTGTTTAATACATAGATTTACATACTAACTTAAGCATATGAAAAAAGGGCGTACCTAATCTTCCAGTCTATATATTACCCATGCGAATGGTAGAAGCAGTCACTTGTATGAAACCAACCCAGTGGAATTTCATAGATATTATCCTATGAATTGGAATATATTCAAGGAATATAATATCTTATAGAGTGCAATATGTATTTATAAAGAGCCAACTCAATTTTTAAAATATCAAAAATAAATTCAATACATTTAAATTATTTGACAAAATATTTGTTTACATAAACAAAGATTTTTTCAATTTAAAAACTAAATTTGATAGCAATGAAACATAGCATACTGTATATCAATGTCATTTGTTTCTAATCCTAATTTTGATATATATATATTGTGAGAGAAAAAGACAGAAACAGAGATAGAGAAATAAAGAAAGAGAAATTCAGGGCTTATGGAGAAGTGATGGAACGATAACACTAGCATTATCCTCGACTCTCCCTATCTTCCCCAAAGCAAACAAAACAATTAATCTTGACCAATAATTTGCCTCTACTCTCTTCTCCTGTACTGTTTTATATTTTGGGAGTTAGAAGATAAAGAACAAGGAGAAAAAGAGAAAAAATTGTAGTGAAGAATCAGAAAAATAAAAGAACAAAGAGAAAAAACATAAAAATAATTTCTTTTAGCTGTGGGGGAGAATAATTCTAAATAGAATGCTTCCTTTTGTAGAAATGTTATATAAGTTTCACTCTTACAATAATATAGTACAAAGTTGAGACTGACCTTATTTATTATCTAGACAAATCAATTTATATTGCAGATTAGGAAAGAGATACTCAGATGTTTAAAGACCCTTTTCTTGGTCTAAATAATCACAAGACCAATGACTATGAATGAAATATTCTTTCTACTTCACAACAATAAAATGAGTGTAAAAATCAATTCTTTCTTTAATTAATTTGGTAATGATAAAATATTTTAGAAACATATTTATGGATTAGTAGGTATTACTAGATTGGCCTAACCAATCTATTTCAATTTATAGCTCTCTTCTATCCAAAATAAAAAAAAAAGGAAAGAAGAAAATATCAAAGCAAATAATAAAAAATGCATTTCCAGTGTGATCTGAAGCAGGTGTCACTACTTGAGGTCTACCCTTTCAATCTTCTTCCTCTGAGAAAAGCAACCAACCATTAATGGGAATAAAGAGAAAAAAATTGCAATCACCAAAGAGGGAAAGAGAAGCCAGAAGTCATGATAGTATTCTATAACTTCAGTTGTTTGGTTCAGGAGATTGACACACTGAGCCATTTGATATGCAGGAAAATGCTTTCAAAAGTTAGGACAAAGTTGAAAGTGACAAATAAATTGCATGCCCACTTTGCTGTCAGTAGTAACCAAGATGGACCACTTCCCCCCTGTGAAGGGACTTTATTTAATATCCATTTTACTTTTTAGTTTTACATCCAAATGGAAATATGACATTACTTGCTGATTTTCCTCTTCTTATTTTTTATTTCTGAATTTTCCCTTCCTTTCCCTTTCTTAGACTTCTTCCCTTCTCTTCATTCCTCTTCTTTTCTCTCCCTTCCTCTCCCTTATTTGTCATTTATCTCTCCTCTTCTCCTTTGCACCTCTGTTATCTTTGTCTCTGTCTCTCTCTCATACACACACATGCATGCACACACATGCACTGCAAACATATGTACACAAAATTTCTGGAACAAATACACTCAATCTTAAAATAAAATGACATTGAGACACAAGTACAGAGTCTATTACATGAAGAATGTCTCACATCTCCATTGAGACCTCACTAATATCTTCTAGCTGAATCTTTCTGATGGATGGACAACCCAACTTCTATTGGAATGTCCATTAAATTTTTAGTTCCATATTCCCCATGTTTTGAGTGGTAATCAGGAATCTAATTCTGGAGATGCCACAGTTCTTGCATTGCTGTTGTTATACTTGTTAACTCCTTAGTCATTTACACAGACTTGGGACATTCCTGATCTATTAGGAAGGCAAATCATTGCCATTTAGGTTCTTTGGATAACTGTTTTAAATAATAATTCACCTTAAATCAAGATGGAAAAAGCACCATTTTTTGTAGAGGACTTCACATATCCACCTCATTGTCTTGCCTCCTTGCAACCACAGTAGAAAACAAAAGGAAAGGATTGATTGGGACTTACCTTTTGTATACTCACTCACTTCTAGTTCAGCAACAGTTCTTCAGTGTTATATTTATAGAATGACAAAAACCAATTAGTCATGAAAAATAAACTCATCCAAATTTCTTAAATGGAAACTCCAACTAAAAGCAAATGGGAAATATCTATCAACATTACAAAGACTAATCTACTCATAATCCATCTTCAAAAGCTGCAAACTTCTTTGTATTTAGCATTTGCTCTCATCAGAAAGTCAGGTGGTGGTAGATGTTTACTTCATTATTCATATCTCCAACTGAGAAATATTATTTGGGATTACAGAATGTTTCAGTCATTGTGTTCTCCAGAAAAGATCTTCTAAAACATTTTGGAAAATTTCTCATGTCTGTAGATAAATTAATAGACCAAGAAATACTGTATCAATGGAAAGGGGACAAATTTATGATAGAAAAAATGCAAAATTAATGATTTTGACTCATTAAATTAAAAAGAGTTTGCACTAATAAAATCAATGCTGTTAAAATTAGAAGGAAAGCAGAAAGCTGGGAAACAATCTTCACAATTAAGAGTCTTCACAATAAAGGTCTCATTTCTTAAATATATCAAGAATTGCATCAAATTTATAAGGTCACAAGTCATTCTTCTATTGATAAATGGTCAATGGATATGAATAGACAGTTTTCAATTGAAGAAATTAAAGCTATATATACTCATATGAAAAAATGCTCCAAATTGGTATTGGTTAGAGAAAGGCAAATTAAAACAACAATGAGGTATCAAATCACACATGTCAGATTGGCTAAGATGACAAAAAGAATAAATGGTCAATGTTGGAGAGATTGTGGAAGGATTGGAACATTGCTGGTGGAATTGTGAACTGATTCAACATTCTGGAGAGCAATATGGAACTATGCCCAAAGAACAATAAAACTTTGGCCCAGCACTTCCAATTCTAGGCCTATAATCTAAAGAAATCATAAAAATTGAGAAAAGTCCCACATGCTCCAAAATATTCATAGTGGTTCTTTTTGTAGTGGCAAAGAATTAGAAATTGAGGGGATGCCCATCAATTGGGGAATAGTTAAATAAATTATGGTATAACCATAAATGGTCGGACTCTAGAGAAGCATGGAATGTGTTACAGGATCTAATGCTAAACCAAGGGAGCAAAACCAAGAGAACATTGTTAAATGATCAACCCTGATGGATGCTGCTCCTCTCAGTAATCCAGAAAGCTAGAACAACCTTATTAGACCAGTTATGGACAATATTATCTCCATTCAAAGAAAGAAAAACAGAAAAAAAATTCTCTTCAGAATTTGATGAACATTATCTTCACTTTTTATTTTTTTATTTTAGTCTTTTTTGTAATGCAATGGGGTTAAGTGGCTTGCCCAAGGCCACACAACTAGGTAATTATTAAGTGTCTGAGACCGGATTTGAACCCAGGTACTCCTGACTCCAGGGCTGGTGCTTTATTTACTATGCCACCTAGCTGCCCCTTCCACTACACCAGGAAAACAAAGTCCAAATCCCAGAGACTATTAGGAAGAAGAATTCTCCCTTATGATTTCTCAAAAAAGTAGTAAGATGTTAGTGGCAGGGAGAAGTCTTCCTTTAAAAATGTTTTCATTTTTGATGTTCATGATTTATTTCCACACAAAGATTAAAGTGAACAGTATTTTAAGTGGAAAAAAATTCATGAAGTTTTCTCTAGAGAATTAGTTTCATGAAGTATTATGTGCCCATAGATAAGAATTTAGTTAGGCTCTTTATCCTAGAAAGTTGGGTAAATTGGTGGGGAAAATATAGACAACTGTGGGTTGTCTATTATGTGTCAAAACTGATATGTACATATTCCAATTTCAGGATGCCTGTGATAACATTTTGATCCATTGTGATGTGTTAATCTTAAATTCCACATCAGTTGAAATGGTGACAGTCATGAGATTCTTGTTAATTCTACCTAATCCTTCAGCATATAATGTCAGGCATTTGAATTAGACAACAATGAGTGAAAGAAAATGTGTTTCTGACGAAGAAAAATCTCTACATTATTTCAAATTCATTCCTGGTTTTCAGATATTTTAGAAAGGTGATATCCCAGAATTAATCCTTGGTAAATTTAAAATCCCAGCATGATATCTGCTATTGTTCCTGGTGGACTGTTTGAATGAATCCGGAATCTTTCTTTTTAAATCGTAGCTGATCCTATCCAATCCAAGAATGAAAGCTTTACCAGGTAGCAAAAAAGAATTTGCTTTTCTGTGATGTGAAAACAATTTTTATTAAGTAATAGTGTTAAACCATATTTCTGTTTTGATTGATGTGATTTTTACTCATATATATTATGTTGTTATCTCCTATGAATATAGTAAGAAAAGATGGTAAGATAAATGAAAATAAAATGAACATACATATTCATATACCTATATCCATTCATTGAAATATAGATAGATAGATAGATAGATAGATAGATTGATCCAAATAGACTCAAATATGCAATACATACATATTTAAGTATTGCTATACATATGCAAAATGAGTGATCTAAAATAAAACATTTATCCTCTCTGTGACTCAATTTCATTATTTGAAAAATAAAATTGTTGGATGAGATGATCTCTATATTTCTTTGTGACTCTTGATCCTGTCTTACTATGATGTTTCTCTGAAATAAATTTCTTCACTGTCAGAGAAAATGTAGAAATTTTAAAAAGGCAGATGTAGAGCAGTTTTATATTGGTTAATTTGTAGGATTTGAAGAATATTTTAAATGGCGAATATACTAATATGAAATATTGTTTTACTTTGATTTTTCATTATTTCCAAATGATGTTGTATCACATTAGTCACTTAGAAAAAATTTTAATTGCTAAAAACAGTGTTTAGAAAAGCAATCCTGCTCAGTGAATATAGATATGCATGTCTGTGTGCGTGTTTGTGTGCGTGTGTGTGTGTGTGTTTGTGTGTGTGTGTGTGTGTGTGTGTGTGTGTGTGTGTGTGTGTTTAATGGATAGATAGAAGACATTATATAGCTAGGCTTTGAATTTGTGCATTTACAAAGCTATATATTTAAAAAGTAATGTGGCATTAGTTCAGTTCTGTAGCTACTACTGCTACTGCTACTACTACTACTACTACAACTATAACACTACCACTATTACTACTACTACTACTACTAATTCTACTACTACCACCACTACTACTACTATCACCACCACCACCACTACTACTACTACTACTACTACTACTACTACTACTACTACCACTACTACTGTTGCTACTTGCTACTGCTTCTAGAAGTTGCAGAGACACAGCCAATATTTTTAAATAACCAAATAAAGTTTACTGATTTCATTCATGATGGGTAAATTGTAGAATGCAACAAATATTTTTGCAATACTAAGATAATGTTTTGAAAATTAAGTTTTGAGAATTAAGATAACATATGGACAATGGTTTGAAAAATTTAAAGGGAAATTTAATTTTCATTATTAGAAAAAATAAAAACAACTATATATGTTTATATAAATATATATGTATATATATGCATACATTTAAGAATGAATATAATATGATTTTGGAAAAGAGATGAGAACAGATGCTGGAATCTGGAAAGATTTCATGTAGAATCTGGATCAGTGAATGAGTTTTGAAGGGGGAAAAACATATCCTAAAAACTGGACATATAAATGAAGCTTCTTTCTGACACTGAAGAGTGTCAGGACAAAATAATTATGATTAAAGATAGAATCTCATATCTGAGTGAGTGACAAGGCCAATCTGTATTGGCCACATTGTATGGGAAGAAGAGTAATACATAACATGGATGACAACTCTAATAAGTTGCAGTCCAATTATGAAGCATTTTAAGTGCCAAGCTTATTTGATTATAAAAAGTCATAGGGAGCAAGTAATGGCCAGACTTGTCTTTAGAAATCTCATTCCAGCAGCTGTGAAAAGATAAGTCCTAAAGCAGGCAGACCAATAGAATATGTCAAGTATGAATAAAGAGAAAAGGTCAGATGAGTGAGATATAATAGATATGTGAATCTATTTAGCAAGATTTGACCATAAAGGAGCGGCTGGGTGGCATAGTGGATAAAGCACCGGCCTTGGAGTCAGGAGTACCTTGGTTCAAATCTGGTCTCAGACACTTAATAATTACCTAGCTGTGTGGCCTTGGGCAAGCCACTCAACCCCATTTGCCTTGCAAAAAAAAAAAAACCTAAAAAAATATTTGATCATAAATATGGAAGTTTAGAAGAAATATGAGGTTTGTGGAAAAGGAACATACATTGTTTTTTACAATTGTATTTTACACGTGATTTTGAAATACAATTTGAAATATCCAATATGCATTTGTAGATGTGGATCTCAGAAAAGAGATGAACGGTGGTCATGTAGGTATAGGAATTATCTAATAACTGAACTATTGATGTCAATGTAGAGAAAAAGTAGTAGCAGAAGAAGAGGATCATGATCTGAGAGGTCTGGGCATACTCATAGGGAGCATAATTTGCTTGACACACCAGCAAGAGACTGAGCAGCAGAAGTCAAATAGAATTACCAAAGGGGTGGCTAGGTGGCTTAGTAAATAAAGCACCGGCCCTGGAGTCAGGAGTACCTGGTTTCAAATCCGGTCTTAGTCACTTAATAATTACCTAGCTGTGTGGCCTTGGGTAAGCCACTTAACCCCATTTGCCTTGCAAAAACCTAAAACAAACAAACAAAAATAACCAAATAGAATTACCAAGAGAAATTAATTTTCTGAAAACCAAGAGTGGAAAAAGAACATAGGAAGAGATAGTGGTCAACAGTGTGAAAAACTGAAGAAATGTCAAAAATGATGAAAATTGAGAAAAGAGAGATTTAGCAGTGAACTATATAAAATACTAACATGTGCTCTT